>NC_081358.1:19210309-19287809 GCF_030684315.1 Stegostoma tigrinum
ACATGCCTGAACACTATGAGCAATTTAGTATGGCCAATCCACCCAGTTTGCATGTCTTTGGACTGTGGGAGGAAACCAGAGCATCTGGAGGAGATCCACACAGACACAGGGAGAATGTGCAAACTCCATGCAGACAGTCGCCAGAGGGTGGAATTGAACCCGGATCCCTGCTAACCACTGAGCCACTGTGCTGCCCCCTATAAGTTGTGCCGTCTATCAAAACAATATCCAATTTTCCGTCAGCTATTTCATCCTGAAATGATAAACTTTGTAACAGTGTTGGTATAAATGCCTCAATCGATAATTTTACAAAGTTATTTTACAAAGTTGGGTCATGTTGCAAAATGGAAGCAGGCAGCTTATTTCTTAAGTCTGGAATGTTGCTGATTTTACTTGCCATTTTGCATAGAGCCGTCTCTCTCCCCCAACACTTTATGTCCCCCCTCCTTACTACTATCTCAAGAAGGAGATCATTTCATGCAGCCCATCACGGCTCTCATGGAGCTATCCGTGCTCATTCACCAAGCCGTTATAAGTGCTTTCCTTTCAAGTACTTATCCAATCATTTCACGACATTATTACAGAATTGCTTGCAACCATCCTTTCAGCTAATCATTCCAGCCCAAAACTGTCTATGTAAAGAAAATGTTTTGCTCAAATTACCACTGGTTCTTTTGCCAATAAGTTTACATCTACATCCTAGCATTGGCAACCATTCTGCCGCTGAGAAAAAAAAAACTCTCATAAACTCTATCAAGACAATTCATAACTTTGAACAACCCTGGAAAATCACCACTTTATTACTCCTGCTTTAAAGTTTTTCAACATCTCCGCAATTTGTTGAATTTATGTAATGTGTACAATGAAGCATCTCACCCTTCATGTCATTGAAGAACTGGTGTTTTCCTTGCCCTCAACATTCTTGCCAATGCCCATATTCAGTGGCTGGGAAAATTCAGTCCACGATCCTGGACTCCCATATTTGGTATTGCATGAAGACTACAATATATAGAATTCATAAATCAACAACAGAATTGTTGGATATTCCTACTTCCAAGTAGATTTTTGCTTTAAAGCTGCAAACCTAACATATTTTCAGTGCGTTAGTTTTGAAGATGACAGTCGTGCATCAGTAGATGAATAATTTACACAGATGCAGTCTGTCTTAGAGATTCGCCCGTTAGAGCCTGTTTCTGCTGGGACGCAGCACCCCTACTGATGTAGATGAAGTCTGAACTCATCTTTGACTTAACTGAAGACTTTCCCTGTGAAAAAAGCATTGCACCAGCAACCCAGAAACAGTACATTTGTCAGGCCTTGGGAACAGTCGAGCTTCGGGTTTCCAATCCCCTGATTTGTATTCTTTCTCGTTCTTGTTGGACAGATGACACAGGATGTCCCAGCAGTCAGTCGGTGTCTCCAGTTAAATCCCCTTCGAAGTCAGCCAGTTCCCTGACAACGTTTCCCACAGTGAGTGAAGAAGAAGAAAGTGGACGGAAGCTGAACCCTGGAACTGCAGCAGAGTGGAGCATTCAGCACATCAGACACAAGAGGGACCAAAAGTTATGTCTGGTGCAGCCAGGTAGGGAACCGCAATTTAAAGCTGTTGATGTCACGTGAACAATATTGAAATGCATCCAAACTCAGTTGGGTGGTCCCCAGCTTGAGAGATTCAAGAATAAAGAAGGACTGTATTCATTAAGTGTTATTCTCTACTTTTAGAACTGTCATGGTGGTTTTGTAAATTTGGATCATGATATAATAGGCCAAACATTCATGAGCCATTTAAAAATAAAGGGTGCCTTCAATGCCTGCCCCCATTCCCACCTTTCATGGAATAAGGCTGAGCATCATGAACCCATATCCTCATTTCCTTCCCTGGGTAACTCCTTTGCAGGGTAAACATCCCACAACTCCTGCATGATTTCCATGGAGTTGGATGCCTTTTATATATTAGGCCCAAATCCACACCACATTGTTTCTATAGGCTTACTACTGTGTAGCCAGCTGCAGCTGCTGGATTTACCGCGTCCTGCTCCAGGCTCAATGCCCTTAAATACTAGCAAGGGTGGGTGAGAGGAGAAGGATTTAAAAGGGACCTGAGGAGCAATCTTTTCATACAGAGGGTCGTTTGTATGTGGAATGAATTCCCAGAGGAGGTGGTAGATGCAGGTAATTTACAACATTTAAGACATTTGGATAGGCGTATGAATAGAAAAGGTTTCACGGAAATGGGCCGAATGCAGGCAGCTGGGACTACTTTAGTTTGGAAGAGTTGGTCAGCTTGGACAGGTTGGGCCAAAGGGTCTCTTTCTATGCTATATGATTCTATGACTATAACTTGTGGTTTTTGGACCCTCTGAAGAGTCACAAGCCTTGGTTTGAATACAGGAACATCTTGAAAAACACAGGTAGTTCTGCTATATTGTGTGTTTCATTAAAACAAATTGGCTGTAATACAGTTGATGAATAGTGAATGTTGTTTGGATAATGCAAACTTTCTACCATACAAATGTAACAATTTTCTGCAGCAATTTCCCGATAACGCAAATTTCTATAGGGCAAAGTCACACAAGAATGCAACTATCGTGTTATTGGAGAACTACCTGTAATCTCAAAAGATCTACTTATTTATTGTCATAACCTCCTCCCTGCAAGCCCATGTCCCCCAGCTGACTCTCAGTGGTCTCTCATACCTTCCATAATAATACATGCCTTTCCATGCCTATTTACACAGTATACAGTATGAATGTTAACAGTAATAATTTGAGTAAAGTACCTGAGGAGGAAAAAGTAACCAGTGTACCTCTAGCTCTACAAAAATGTCAATGAAACAGGCAGTGAACGTATCAATAAGAGATGCACTTGATACTTCTTAATCTTATGTAAATATAAAATGAGACAGCAATGAAAGAAATCACTAAAAAACTCTTGTAACCCATAGAGACTAAACAAGTAAAGACTAAGACTAGTAGTGAAAGCAGAGAGTTTCGAAATGGCCTTACCTCAGATTGATACGATAAATCGGGGTCTTACGTGAAGGGCGAGTTAAGAGAATGAACTCAGAGGAAGGAGAATTAATGAATTGAAATGAAAACTGAAATCCATGAGGGTGTAAAGCCATTTAGATCTTGAGGGAGAAAAGTGATCAAGAGAGTTTGGTGAGAAAATTGGCCTGGCACTTGAAGCAGTCGTAGAGAATCAGGATTTTAAACGACAGGTTGGAGAGAGAGAGATCGGGTCAAGATCCTCAATGGAGGATCAAGTACCAGATGACTGAGGGGACTGACTTAGTGGTAAGTGCCACAACATCCCCACAATTGTCTTGGTCAGGCAGTCGATGGAATGTATAGTCTAGGGATGAGGCTTCAGTTATGGAAAATTTATTATCACCTGTCAGCTAGGCTTTGGAAGAGGGTATGAATTTAACATAATCACCCATCATAAGTTCATAGGTGGAACAGGCTTTGTTCATGAATGAAAAGACCTCTGGAGAGAGATGCAGCAACAAATGTAGTAGCTGGACCAATAATAAGTCTACATGATCAACACTCTTAAGAAGTTGGTTAGGGTACTCAAGGTCTTGAAAATGGGAAGGAAGCCTGAAATGCCAATGAAATGGGAGGATGTGGGATAAGCATGGTGGACTCTACTGGCGTTTCAGAGGAATGAAATGACTATTAATGTACACAGTGTTGAAAGAGGGATCAACAAGCGTAAAAAACATTGTTGATTATATTGAATATCAATGAGATTTGGGAAGATTGATTATCTGTACAAAGTATGTGTCAGTGATGGACCAGAACTTCCTGCTTGTGGTAATGCAGACAAAATGATGCAATAAATGATATTTGGATTTTGGAGTTTCTCTCTGAGTATAGTGTGGTTCGGGGGAGCTGGAGAGTGGGGAGTGTAGAGAGATTAGGCAATAGAATGTACCAATGGGCTGGTTGTAATAATCAAACAAGAGTTGGAAAGCTTTGGGATTTGGTAACATCAGGGAATAGAATTTGACACCTTTACTATCAAAGCTGTTTAAACATCAAATATTGTTGTTAAAGTCTGACGGATTTTTTTTCCATTAGGAAAGCACAGTGAGGCACTCCTATGGGATGCAGCCTTTGCTGTTTGCAGTTTCCACTATGAACAGAACACTAAAGTGGCATTGGTGTTTTGTTAAATGATTTGATTAGTTTTGTTCATTGTAGGGTTCTGTCACTACTCATAGTTATGATCTGTTGCAGTTGTTGGAATGCAAAGTGTAATTTTAAAGAAAATACTCCTGTATAGCGGTGTATACCATACGGGGATAATCCCTGATATCATTGCTCATAATGAATCAGATTAATTATTGGTTTATAATGTCAAGAGTATTATGCTAAAATATGCATATTAGATGAATTTGTTGCTGCTACTCCAGAGCTTTGTTTCAAGGCCAGTAAGTTTAATTGGGGTAAGTAATCACGATCTGTGGTCACTCAAATCTGATGTTTGCTATTGCAAACAAACAACTTTGAAAATGCTTTTGAGTTTCAGATTTCACCTAAGAAACTGCTAGTAACTTGAGTGGTTTGTATTTGTAACAAAGTATGGCTTACCCTTTTCAGTATTAGTTAATGCAGTTCCAATTTGCTTTGAATCAGAAGAGACATTATTTCATAAACATAATTTGGCCACTGACTTTGAAGCATTGGAATAATTAAATTGTGTTTTTATCCAAATTTTGTAGACATCAGTGACATTTTCTTAACTCTGATTATATACATATTTGCTTACAAAATGTAAAATTGTGTTTGAACATTTATATGATAATGTAGCCAATTTATTGTTGTCTCTTTCAAAGATAGCCTACAGTGCCTGCATCTGGTGTGTCATGACATTAATCTTGAGACATGGTCATAATTTTGAGCGTTGGACATCCACAGAGTACTGTCTGCCCATTCACAGTATAATAGATGTTAAATCGAGTGGCTTCCACAGCCCTGCTTTTATTGAAAGAATGTCTATTTGAAAGCAGGCATGCATTTCTGTACGCTTACAAAGGATTGCTATTTTCTGCTGCAGACAATTTCCATGGATTAGTCCCACCCCCCAACCCTGTCTGACAGAAACCAGGTGGGGAGATGGGTGGCAATGAAGCTGAAGTGGGAACATAACAGCTCCCCTTCCGTCCCAATCTGACCTCCTGCAGCAGGCAACATGATGGCAGAATCCTCTTTATATATGCAGATTTGGCTCTGATGATTTAACTTGAGGCTTCCTCACCAGGTTTGAATGAAATATGTTGCAGCTAAATTGTGGAGAACGGTGTGTACCTGGAATTAGTTACAAAACAGAATTGCCAAGGGGGTTTAAGTAGTGTCAAAACGCAGCGAGCAAAGCCTAAAACAGGGTGAGATTAGAGCCTTGCAATTTTTACAACTTATCTGTTTAAAATACAAGACATTTAGAATTCAGAAAGAATGCAAGTGTCAACATTTATCAATAATACAAAGATCTTCAAAGATATAACTGAATATTCATAGCAAGGGCATATGCCCAGTCAAATTTCTTTCATTGGCAGGGTCAGTATGTTCTGTTGCCATGCATGATCAGAGCTGTTTATCATCCAGGTTCTGCATTCCCTCAAGAACAGGCTTTCTTTTAATAGGCTCCGTTTTTTTCCCTTCATTTTCTGTTGTCATGGCAAACCGTGCGGCTGATTTTGTTGAACTGCTAAATCATTTAAGGGTTGTTCCCTGAGCAACAGCAAAGTATAGTGTATCAACAGCAAGGTCGAGAGAAGGAAAAAAAAGAGTGGACAGGACCCTCGCGCTAATTTAACTTGTAAGTTCGAAGTCAGACACAAAAAAGGTAAAAAATATATTTGTTGTATTTAGTTTTGATTCCATCTGAATCCCTGCCTGCAAACTTTGACCTATTTATGTTATAAGTGTTCAATTTTTGTTTCTCATTATAATGATGAACAAAAAAGTAGGAAGGACAGCAACATGAATACTAATTCCAGGCAAATCGCTAATCTGATCAGGAATTTGCTGAGAGACAGAGAATGGGGATAGTGGATAGGAACCATAATTAGCAGAATGTGACCAATGCCCTACCATATTTATGAATAACTTGGAAGATGGGACTCAAAGCTTTTTGTTTAGTTTCCCAATGATGTTAAAATACGAATACTAAAAGCAATCTAAATGGAAACATAACTTGACAAGGAGATATTAACAGCTTAAGTTTGTGGTCTAAACTGCAGAAAATAAATTTCAATGTAGGCAAATTTGAAATCATCCATATTAGTCTCAAGAAGGATTAAACACAATATTTTCTCCCTGATGTAAAGCTTGAAGTTTAGAGTTTCGCTAAGACGTGCGAGTCCTGGTACATAAAAAGAAACTTTATAAAGCCTATGCTGTTATTTCCTAATACCTATCAATGTGTATTTTTATTTTGCTTGCTGCATTAGTTTTTGCGGCTATAGATTGTGCCAATTTTGAATGGTCAGGTGCTTTTGAAAACAGATTTTCTTACCAGGCATGATACCTGAGGCTAAAATTGTATCAGTGATAATGGGAACTGCAGATGCTGTAGAATCCAAGATAACAAAGTGTGGGGCTGGATGAACACAGCAGGCCAAGCAGCATCTCAGGAGCACAAAAGCTGATGTTTCGGGCCTAGACCCTTCATCAGAGAGCATGAGGAGGGTCTAGGCCCGAAACGTCAGCGTTTGTGCTCCTGAGATGCTGTTTGGCCTGCTGTGTTCATCCAGCCCCACACTTTGCCTCAGGTATCATAGATAACAATGTGTTCACATCTGTAATTGTTCAAGAGCCCACCTTTCACGATCTTGAAATGTCAAATGACCTAACTTCTCACCTCTCCTTCATAAAGTTAGCTGTCATTGAGCAATACCATCTTTTCTAGGCCGATTCACACTGCCTCCTACAGCAGCGAAGTCTGACAAAGCATTCGGCTATAAACCACCATAAATTTCTAAGCCACTGCATGCACTGATCAACCAGATTGTTACCTGGAGAGAAATTAACTTTGTTTGCATTGTTTGCTGGCAATAACATCTTCATTTTCACTAATGATCATGACCGATGAAGGGAATGCTAAGGAAAGTGTGTTATTGTTTATATTTTCTGTTTAAATTAATTTTCCGTCAAAAAAATGGATTATCTTGCTGGACTCATTAAAAAGGCCAAAGCAAATCCTCTGAACAGATTTCCATGAGTTTCTAAAACTCTGTTATTATGTAGGCATTCATTTTCCGAAGAAGGGTCTAGGCCCGAAACGCCAGCCTTCCTACCCCTCTGATGTTGCTTGGCCTGCTGTGTTCATCCAGCTCCACACCTTCTTTATCTCAGATTCTCCAGCATAGTATCTCTTAAAGGAATTGCAGATGAACAGTTTCCAGCAAGCTCTGGATGAAGGAAGGCATCAAGATCCTCGAAACTAAAACTAAAACAGGAAAGCAAAAGTGGCACACAGTGGAGAGTATGGAAGGGAGAGATAAAGCCATACTTTTAGCTTATTAACATTCCAATTAGCCAGTCAAGTTGGGCCCTTGATGCCTGACATACTTTGTCACATGACTGAAATCTGATCTTGTTGAATTGCTTAAATATACCCTTTTTTTGGTGCGAAAGTAAGTTTTGTTTGACCTGCAGAGGGAGAGCAGGGCTCCAGGCTGAGTTTGTAGCCTCCCTTGGACACTGTCTCTGTCTTCAAGTTGCTGGCTGGAAGAAGGCTAAAAACATTGACTGCAAGAAGGAAAGACACTCACAAACAAAAACAGAAATTGCTGGAAAAACTCAGCAGGTCTGGCAGTTCTGAAGGAGGGTCACTGGACTCAAAATGTTAACTCTGTTTTGTCTCCACAGATGCTGAGTTTCTCCAGCAACTCCTGTTTTTGCTTGTTTCGGATCTCTACCATTTTCAGTTCTTTGTGTTTTGTCTTTGGGAAACTACTAAGCCTAGCTCAGCGAGGATACTGTCAATGAACGGTGACGTCCCAACAAGTTATAACTCACAATGATTGATTTTCTAATACCTCTAGATTTAAAGTATCTTGTAATTTATAACCCATCTCTCCTGTCTTATCCTTCCTAAATGTGTGTGTGCCTGTGTGTGTCTGTGTAGGAGTGACGTAATTGCCTTTTCAATATTTCAGTATTTAGTTAATAAGTCCAATTTTGATTTCAATTTTGAAGGATTTTGCTCTGGTTATTTCTTTAAAAATCTGGGAATCAAAGTTTAAGGAATACCCTATACTGTATCTTGGTAAGGGACAGGAATAAAAAGAGAAGAGTAAGTCAAATAATACCATGATGTCTCAGGCTTAAGAGGCAAAAAGTGAGCATAATTTAATTATTGCCCCCATTTAACTGTAAATGATTGATCCCTGTACCTAGCTGTCATTTTCTGGAACCAGGTGTCAATGATGTCCTGTCTGCCTTGTTGTGTCTGGTGTGACTGTACATTATCATGCAGCAGGTGATGTTCTTTCTGCACAGTTTCCTCATCTTCCTCCTCAAAGGACTGCTGCACCCCCTCCCAGCTCTTCAGAGTTCCGTCTTTGCCTGCTTCACTTATGCAGACCACAGTATATCAAGATTATATGACACACTCTGGCTGAGGTGTACTTCCAATCTTTGGAATCTCACCTAGTGGAGGCTTATTGTCTTCTCTACAAAGGCCCAAGTTGTACTGTACTTGCACTGGGTCTCAGCCACGCATTTGTGTAATAAAGTCATCAGGCGTGGTTGCAGAGGGTAATCCTTGTACCCAAGGAACCACACTTGAAAAGACTCTGGCTCTTGAAATGAATCAGGAACACAAGAATTCTAAAGGATGTAGGCATCATGGCAGCTCCAACAGTCCAGACGCAGATCTTAAGATGGAATACAGAACAGTACAGTGCACTTCAAGCCCTTCGGCCCACGATTTGTCAAATTTTTACCCTAAACCTAAGGTGTATCTAACCTCCGCCGCTACCTTACACTATCATCCATGTGCCTATCTAATAGCTGCTTAACTGCCCTTAATGAGGCCGATGCCACTGCCCTCTCCCGTGATGTATTCCACGCCCCTACCACTCTCTAAATAAAGAACCTACCTCTGACATCTCCCCTATATCTACCTCCACTCACTGTAAAACTATGCCCCCATGTAACAGCTACCTCCACCCATAAAAAAGTCCCTGGCTGTCTACTCTGTCTATACCTCTGATCATTTTGTACACCTCTATCAAGTCACCTGTCATCCTTCATCGTTCTAAAAAGTCCCAGCTCTCTGAACCTTTTCTCGTAAGACCTTCCCTCCATTCCAGGCAACATCGCCTCTGCATCTTTTCCAACACATCCACACCTTTCCTGTAATGAACTGGACACAATACTCTAGATGTGGGCCGAACCTGGCTTTTGTAGAGCTGGAGCAGAACTTCCTGGCTCTTGAACTCAATCCCTCTATTAATGAAAGCTAAGACAGCTTACACCTTCTTAACAGCTCTACCCACCTGGGTGGCAGCTCTCAGAGAACTGTGAACATGAACCCCAAGATCCCTCTATTCCTCCACACTGCCAAGAATCTTTCCATTAACCCCGTATTCTGCTTTCAAGTTTGTCCTTCCAAAATGCATCACCTCACGCTTTTCAGGGTTAAACTCCATCTGCTACTTTTCTGCATCCTATCAATGTCCCTTTGTAACCTAGAACAGCCCTCTGAACTGCCCACAACGCGACCCACCTTCGTATCATCTGCAAACTTGCTAATCCACCCTTCCACTCCTTCATCCAAATCATTTACAAAAATCACAAATAGAAGAGGACCCAGAACAGATCCTTGTGTGTACAACACTCGTAACTGAGCACCATGTTGAATATTTGAATAAGATGTAGCATCGGTGATTACAGATGACTTGCACTTTGACTGAAATGAACTCTTTCCTACTGATGTATTCATCCACATTATGATATGGCTGTCTGAGCTCAATGTGTGTACAGTCTATCATATGCTGCACCTAGCTAAAGCCAGCTACAAGTGGCATAACCTACTGCCCATGCAGCAGCACTGAACTCATCATGGGGAAGTGAGATGAATCAGTGGGATTTGACTTAATTTGCATTGGTAACGGACCCGATACATTTGTGAATTGTTCCTGTTCACTTAAGATGTAATACTTAATACTGAAGACGGGATGAATAGGGGTATCTACAGAGTTTCATTGAACTGAAACCAAATTCCATCCTCACCAACATATGGACAAGGAACAAGAGCAGGCCACTCAATCACTCAATCCTGCTCCATCATGGTAGTCAGCTTTCCTGCTCGTCTCCTGCTTGGCCTGCTGTGTTCATCCAGCTCTACGCCTTGCTAACTCAGATTGTGCAGCATCTGCAGTTCCTGCTATCTCTGAAACAATCTACAGTCTCATGGTACACCATATCCCCTCCCCTTCCTTATGTAACCAGTACCATCAAGGATTAGCTTTGATTTGATGGAAAGTACAGGGGGCCATGCCAGGAGCAGCATCAGGCATATCTAAAGATGAGGTGTCATTAGTGACCTGCCCTCCTTCATAAAGTCAGAAGGCAGGCTGTTCGCCAATGATTGCCTAATGTACAGCACCATTCACAATGCCTCAGATATTGAACCAGTCTGTGTCCAAAAGCAGCAAGACAATATCCAGGCTTGGGCTAACAACTGGCAAGTAGGATTCGCACCACACATACCAGGCAATGATAGTCTCCCAAAAGAGACAATGTAATCATTCTTCCTTGACATTCAATGACATTACCATCACTGAATTCCCGCACAATTAAATTGCTGGGGGTTAACATTGACCAGAAATGGAACTGGACTCACCATATAAATGCACTGGCTACAAGAGCAGCTCAAAGGCTAGGAATACTGCAGTAGATAACTCACCTTCTGACTCCCAAAAGCCTGCCCGATGCCTATAAGGCACAAGTCCTGAATGTGATAGGTTCCTCCCATTTCCTGATTGAGTTCATGAATCATTATTGGGAAGAGGAAACAAAATTCACATAAGATTCCAGTGTTTTCAGGGAGGTTCTGGTGTTCAGAATTTGGAATTGATTATTCACCATCATGATTATAATGGACGATGTAGTTTCTGGAAATGTCTGCTGTATTAGAACAATTTCATCATTCTGTTATTCATGAATAGCTCCTTCCGGATCCTTCTGTTTTGCAATGAAGACAAACATGCAATTTGTCTTCCTAACTGCTTGTTACACCTGCTGTCCACTTTCATTGAATGGCTTACAATGACATCTACCTCCCTTCATGCACCGATATTTTCCAATCTATCACCTTTAAATAATCTTTTGCCATTCTAGTTTTCTGACTGTACTGTACAAATTCACACTCAATTGTGTTAATCTGTCATGCATTTTCCCTCTCACTCAACTTATCTAAATCTCCTGGAAAGCTCACGACATCCTCCTCACCATCTCAATCCCATTGGTCTTCTGTTATTAGACAGATAAGGGTCAGAAGGCTTCACACTTCACATTGTGCAGAGGAAAGTCATTAACACAGACATTCATGTAACATGAAGACAGTCTGCTACAGTTTAAGTTTAAGCAGACTTGATAGGTCAAATGGCCTAATTCTGACCTGTATGTTATGGTCTTATGGTCTTTATGGTTCAGTTGTATATTGCTTAAATGTCAACTGAGCTATTGGGAGACCTTTAGAGTGACTAATGCTGCACCAGAACTCTGCAAGTCTCAAAATTAAAAAAAATCTTAGGCAGCAACAGCACCAGTGTTTTCCGCAGTACTTGGCCTGTGGAATTCTAATGTACTTGGAATCCAACTCAATAAATGCAAGAATTTACATGTTTAGTTGGATCGATTTTGATTGTAGGCAGCTACTGAAGTTGCTTGCACCTCTGTCTTATTGTGAAGCCATTTAATCTCCTATTCATCAATATATTCATCAACAATGTGTTCTCTTTTGAATTCTCCTTTTTCATATTTGTTTTTTTTTGCATTATCACTCCATTTAAAGAAAAAAAAAATCACCAGATGCTGTCCATTACCAATTCCTCCAGTCAGGGGAAGTTAGAGTGTCATGGTTAGTAACTTCTGCCTTGTCATTGTTAGAACAATCACATAATGTTCAGGTATGAGTCATAATTAAGACAGAGTATTGATTGACTCTGTTACTTTCAAATCTCAGCCACTAAAATTTTCCAAGAGAGTATTTTGGTCACCTCATGCATTTTCCTATGTAGCATTAAGTTCAATGTATTAATTCGATGTGTCATGCTTGGAGTAGAATCATCCTAATAAAACAAACCTAAGGTTACACAATGTAACATCTGCCCTGTGATGTACTAACAAGGGAAATCATTATCATCAAGGCTGTTAGTACCAGGATGTAATGCTCAACCCTAACTGAGCTCATTGAAGTAGCTTGGAATGTAGATTAGTTTTATTCTGTTTCAGTTGGTTGTGGGTTTCACTGGAAAAAGCCAGTCTTTGCAGGTCTTCAGATAAAATCTGAATGACAGTCGAGATTACATTTGAGGCTGTCAGATGTTCACTAATAGCTTTGTTTGGATTTCAATGTTCTTACACTACCTCTAGATGTTTTGCTAATTTCAGATCCTTTATTCCATATTTTGCGAAAGATTTCAGCACTTCCATCACAGCTGTTTCCAATTCGGTTGTTGGAAGGAGACTGGAAAATAAACTGCCTTTAGTTTGGATATGTGCAGTTACTTTTCGTTTGTAAAATTGTTCTGGCGTTGGCAGTAATAGTGGGAGCCAGTGTTTTTGGTGACATGTGATCTACTTTTACATTAGTACTTCCTTGGTTTGGATTCAAAAGTAAAATACTGCAGAATGAAAAACGCAAAACTAAAAGGACAAAGCATTTCTCGAAACATGCAGCAGTTCTGACAGCATCTATAGAGAGAGAATATTGATAACATTTCAGAGCTATGACCAAAACTCCTTATATTAGGAACCTTGGTGAAGGAGGGAGCCTGAGTAGGATTGGAACAAGCAAAGTTTCATTTGTCCCCCAAAACTACAGAGATAGATAGGACACATGCATTTCAGTTGAAAGGTCACACTATTTATGTACACCATTTAACTCTATAGTATATAGTAACTCTATTGGTAACAACAGCAACTCTATTCAAATACTTTCTTTTTATTCTTTTGTGCCTCAAAATGGCACTGGTTTGTTGCAACACAGTGCTTTTCACTGTATCTCTCTGGATATATGTGACAATAAATCATTCATTCAGTCATTTAAATCTGAGATTTCCTGACTCCGCAAATCCAATTTGGGTGAAACTGCTCTGAACCACTTGATTTTCATTCTGGATGTGAGGGGGATAACTGCCAAGTCTTTAAAAAGTGCCTGTTTAAAAGGCAGCCTCAATGCTCTGGGACTGTGTTCCATCTATGCTCTCAGTAGAACAAACGTAACCTCTGGACCCTACTCCCACACATTCCCCATGTCAACTCGTGCCCCCAGCCACCCCAATGGCTAGCTGTACACTCCATACCAATCTGGGCCCCTTCATCCCTCCTATAGTCCCTATGCCATTCATCCCAACTCCCACTTGTCCCAGTACCCTCCCTCAACTCTATGACAACCTGTATCTCCCACCTTATTTCTCCATGTCAACTAACTTGGTTTCCACCATGGGCAGACCTCAGGAGCCATGTTGATCTGAAATAAAAAGGTTCTAAGTACGAATCACACACTTCACTATGTTTTAAAAAAAAAACACCCACATTGATAAAAGCCTGTTCAGCACATTTTAATCCATTAATTTCTTACAAGAACTATCATTTGAATGTAGAGCCTCGCATCAAAGACAGCTAACTTGCGGCAGTTCACCAGACAGTGTGAGCTTAAACTGTCTGTTACAGCGTTGGATCGTTGGAAGCAGTAATGCAGAATTAATACTATAATGATGGCCCTCAACAAACAACTCTCAAAATTAGAAATATTTCTTTTCATCTGCAAGTTGTTTTATTTTCCAAAATTCCATAATTAAGGCATTCAAATTACTAGTCAATGCCGTAGAATCCATACACTTTCTCCATGCAGGCTGTTCTTAATAATCCGAAAAGGATACCTTACATTTCCAAATACCTACAACGCACACACCCTTCACGCCATAAAAATGATGTGTGGGGGATACAGGTACAGGCCTTCCACATTCAGGCCTCCAGAGACATTTGATTGAAATGCCACGCTGTTCCATCTGTGTCAAAATCTAGTTACTGGTGCTGCGTATTTCCAGCGTTTGTTCTGTTTATTTTAATTTACGTCATTCGTCTCGAGGGCAGATTTAGCAGCATAGCTTTTTTTTTCCTGCTGGTTTGTGCGCATGACTCTGGGGATAGAAGAGGTTTTGCAGTGTGAGGACCAACAATCCATTCACATCTAGCTTGCTAAAGTGCAAAGCAATACCTGTGTAAAATAATAAGGTGTAGACTTGGATGAATATAGCAGGCCAGGCAGCATCAGAGGAGCAGGAAAGTTGATGTTTCGGGTCTGAAATAACAAGGTGTGAAGCTGGATGGACACAGTGGGCCAAGCAGCATCAGAGGAGCAGGAAGGCTGACATTTCAGCTTTCTTTCAAAAAATTTTCTGAAGAAGGGTCCAGACCCAAAACATCAGCTTTCCTCCTCCTCTGATGCTGCTTGGCCTGCTGTGTTCATCCAGATTTACACCTTATTATCTCAGACTCCAGCATTGTCAGCTCCTAATATCTCTCAATACCAGTGTGAAAGTGGCTGAGCTTAAAATACTTCCTGCTCACCAAGAGATGGGTATATGCTGAGAAAGTGATTCTTCCTTCCAATCCAACTCTATTTACAACATCCTCTCCTCCCTGAAATTTATAGTCTGGCATATCATAATTAATTCCACAATAATGCATAAACCCTGTGCTGCCTTTCAAGTCTGGACATGTTCTGTTAAGCATTCAGGAGGTTGATTCTTAAAGATGTGGGTGTGCTGTACCATGTATTTAGCTTCTTTAAAAGCAGCTTTCTGTTTGGGTTGGACCAAACAAAATCTATGATCTAAGTAGAAGAAAACTTCCCCGTGATGGATTTGATGTAATTTTTCTGGTCCATGTTGCAGGAAACAATAAGAACCTGGGTAATGTTATAGGAGAATAATCTCATCGAATCGGATATTCAGCAAGTAGAATGGCTGAAAGCAATGATCACCCTGGGACAGGGGATGTACTGCACAGTGTATGCAAATTCACATGATGAAGGATGTACTTGAACGTGATCCGTTTACGTAATTAGAGCTGATCTCCACTAAACAGGATTAATTGTGTCTCACTGCTGACGGCAGCTTAGGCTATAGCAGCTTTTAATAAATGATTTTAAAAAGTTGTCGCCAGTTTTGTTCAGCCGTGGAGAATGTCTGTAACCCAAAAGTATAGCAATGTGTACTTTTCAACTAACTTCATTCAGTTTGAGGTCTTAAAAATTTGTTTTCAGTTCTGACTTATTTCGCAATTGTCAGTTTAGCTTTGATTTACTAGAGGGTGCAATAGGAATTGTGTGGAAGCACCATGTCTACATGTATACAAGTAAATTCTCCCAGATTATGGCTAACCTATTACGCTACATGTGCGCTGGTTCTTGAGATTTCCTCAGATACAGGAAAACCAACAGCAGAACTTGTGATAATAGAAGACATTGTGCACTTTTTGTTGACCTGTGATTTTTTAAAAAATACAATTTGTTCTTGTGTGCAGGCAGTGAGGCCGACTTTAGTTCCTCCAGTAGCACAGGCAGCATCTCAGCCCCTGAAGGTCTTATGTCCAGTACAGGTAGTAAGCGGAGCTCGGCTTCCCGCAGGTAAGTCTTATTAACTTTGTAAAAATTACTGCGGTGTTGCATGGTCAATACACCGCAAGCTTATTGAAATCAATGAAGAAAATAATGATCTGCAACAATCATATATAAAGCATCTGTTTTCCTGGGGATCTTGATGCAATGTCTGTTTGGCCACCTAATGAATGAATGATCTTTTGAAGAATTTTATGTAGATGATTGCCTGCAGCTTTATGAGAAATGAAGTTGATGTAGAAGGTAGGATTACTTGCAGTGCGCTCTCCCTCAGAACCCCCCACCCTTTACTCACACACATCAGATGTCATGTACACAGCGTGCACTTTAACTTGGAGAATATTGAAAGGAGTGTTCTCTACATCTAGAGTTGTGCCAGAGTTTTGATTCATTACTGTGTGGAGTTGTGCCCAGCTTCTGCTGTTTCCAGATATTATCAGAGCATTCAGGATAGTTACAGGTCAAACCTTCCACCAAGCTATAACTTCACTCCATAGTGTTTCTTAACTAACTAACTTATAAAACTTTAAAGCTTCAACAATGAACCATTCCTCGATTTGGATATATCAAAATTTGTCTGTGGTGTCACTTTTATAAATTCTGAAACTAATTTTCAACTTATCCACGTAAGGTACAATCAGGATTGTGATTCCAGGGACAGAAGTTTATCAGACAGGGGTTTTAGAAGCTGGAGGTTAACACATCCCCATGGAAGAAAAGTTGGTGGTGAGCCAACAAGAGGGAACAAGCCTGCCCAGTAGCTCTAAAGTGAATGGGACTTCTGTTCTTCATTGGCAAGACACTACTGGACTTTTTGAATAGCTGGGAGTTACAACAGAGCCAGCAGTCATACAGCTCCAGAATACGACTGCAGGCAGGCTCTCAAAAGAGGTCCAAGTAAGTTGGACTTTGGGGGCTTACTTTTTTTTTGATAGGATTGAGGGTATGGCACGAGAGAGCTGGTGTGTGGGCCTTGAAGTATATGAAGATTGATGTACTGATTTCTCAAGAGGAGCCCTAGACAGATAAAGTGCACCCTCTGAAATGAATACACCCCCCACCCATCTCACATAATCATTTAAAACTCTTTAAGCCAACTGTCCACTCACCGTGGGCTTGAAATTATAATGTTGGCTGGGTATTATAGGACTCGGTTGAACTTTTAACTATTTATTTAGATATGGTGGATGGGTGGCATATTTTGGCACCAGCCTCCACGCTGCGTACTGTGCAGTGAGCTCAGGTCTGGTGTGATGAGGGTAGGCTAGCGAGCTCAGCATTTTTCTTTCACCATAGTCCGGCTCACTCTCTTTAGAATGAGATGACTGGTGGTTGTTTAACCTAAGTGTCACCACACCTCTGATGATGGATCCGGAAGGAGAGTCCTTTGTGGTAACCTCAGCTGATGCAGGATTTGAACCCACACTGTTGGTATCACTGCGCATCACAAATCTGGCATTCAGCCAGCTGAGCTAACCGACCCTTTTACCAGCCCAATTTTCATACGTATTCTGCCCCCTTTTCAGTACTTTGTAGCTGCGAGGCAGGCCTGTTGTCTCTCTAGTAACTTTTGCTCCATACAGATGTACCATCCTCCTACCCCCAATTCCAACAGACTTTCCCCCCACACTAAAAATACATCCAATGGAAGCATGTAATATCCAGGCCAAGAATCAAAGAAAAATTAAATAGTTTTTATTACAAGTGACTGACCATTATGCTTATTTGGCACCCTGTTCCCTTCTTCTTTTGCCAAAAGAAATTAGCTCAATATACTAACAATAAACATGTTAAGATGTTCACAAAAATCTGTAACAGAGGCTTTTTTTCGTAATTTCCTTTACCAGTTTGAAATATATATCGTGTACTAATGCATTTACGGTGGAAATTTCAATAGAACCAGAATTACAGCTGTATATCTATAAATAAACAATGTATAATATCAGTTTTGTATCATAGTTAATACATTAGTGATAAAAGACTAAGAAGTTTGCACTTAAGCTGCCAGTGTATCATGATTAGCTTAAAAAAGGAGTAAGCTAATGGCTGAAATTGAAATGTTTGGACAAGGCAACATGATACAATAATGTACAATCATGTGATGGATTGACTATTGTAAACCTTTGAAAGTGAGCACACACATTTGAATAGGGATAGCAAGAATTGTAGATGCTGGAGTCAGAGACAACATAGTGTGGAGTTGGAGGAACACAGCAGGCCAGGCAGCATCGGAGGGGCAGGAAAGTTGACATTTCAAGTTGGGACCCTTCTTCAGAAATAGGGAGGGGGAAGGAAGCTGGAAATAAATAAAGAAAGGAGAGGTCCTTAATTCCTCCACTTTCCATGCTGCATTGGTCATCAATTGTTACATTGTCTTGTGCGTTTTAGGACACACGTCATAAGTTGTGTGGAAGTGGATATTATACTGAATATTTCCTGAGAAATGGCATTACGAACCTACATTCTAGCAACAATGTAAATGTAGGCTGTGTACAACATTTCCCCATCAGTCACTGAAACTCTGTTGACAGGAATGACTATTATTGATTAAATTGCAAATGTTAGGAAATACAACAGATCTACCGGTGTCTATAAAGAGACAAGATGAATGATTTGGATGTTAGCCTCGGTCAGAACACAACAAAGGGCTGGATTCTAATCAATTCAGTGGTGCAGTAATAACATGGAGGCATATTGCATAATCATCTTATCTTTTATCAACAGAGTATGGTCACCTGCTTTTAACCTTCATAAAGTAATTGCGTTCTCAGCTACACAACGGTGTTATTGAATGAACTCTGATGCTTATTGAAACTGTTATGTGACATTGTATTGTATTCTGCTTTTTCTTTTGTGTAAAACTTGCCTTTAATAGCTCTTGTGGATTTCCCTTTAAAGAAAACTCTATGTTTATTGTTGATCACAGAGCAATGCAAACTTTTTCTTGAGGTCATAGATTTATTTCCAGTGTTGGAAAAGTTACTGATTGAGATTGCATATTTTGTGTTATGTAGCATAAACTTAATCTATACTTTAATAAGTTATTGATGTAAACAATAACTTGTTCTCAAATTGCCAGCCGTGGTGTTCACGGGAGAGGTAATACTTCAACTGGCCTGAAGCAATCAGGAAGCCCAACTCTCGCTCAAGAGAAAGATCCACCATCAGCAGTGTATAGAAATACAGCCACCATTCGCGATACCTATGGAGCTTCATCCCGCAGCAGTAGCAGTAACTCTGGTTCATATAAAGGCAGCGACAGCAGCCCAACTATCAGGTATACCAACGAAAGCTGGTAGGAAATTGACAGCATTACTTCCTTTCATTTTGCTGGTCAGAAGTACTTGGCCTCTGTATGTTTTATGCATAAGTTCTGTTTAAGTATTCAAGTTTGAATATTTGAATTTGACAAAACTCTTGACTAACCAATTTATATTTTAAATAGACGTATTTATTCAGTGGTGTGCAGTCAATATTCTAAAGAATGAAGTATAATTTTAGCTATTCTGTTAATTTCATTGCTTATTGTGATAAATAAGCTGTAAGGTGATATTCCTTTTTTTTCCTGAATTTGAAAATAAAAATCAAACAGTTTCAATGGATTGTTTAACAGAGAGACTTAGAAGTGTAATTACACAGGTCTCTGAAGATGGTACGATACATTGAAAAGGCTAGTTGATGTAAAGCATGCGTTCTGGAGAAAATGGGCAGATTTGGATTTGTTAGAGGATTAAAAATCTGAATCTTGAACCCAGCTGCCCTCTTCCAGTGTTAAGAGAGTTGGAATAAAGACTGAGTTCCCACAAGGTGTTATGATAATTGATAATTGAAATATTAAGGTGAAGCTGCATGCCTTTTTTTAAGAATCATTTCAGACTTAAGCCTGGCTGGCCTCTGGAAGCCCAACAACTGAAGGAAGGCATAGATGGCTTTATCCAGTTGATAACTCTGTTTACTTATCTGCTGGATGCAGTCCACCTGCTTCACTCCCTGCTTTAATTTGGAGGCCCGACCCTCCCATCAACTCCATTTACTGCTGATTTCTCAACTCTCCCTGAAGCATTTGATTACGCTTTAACATGTCCAACCACCCCCGAACTCTCTTAATGACCGTTCCCACATGTGATTCTCTGAAGCTTAATTGGTAGTAATGTACTTGGCAAAAGTAACAGAAGCATAATGAGGACTGAGTTATTACGATCTGGCACCCATTGATTGAAAAGACTTGGAAGCAGGTTCAGCCATTAGTTTTGAAGGGAATTGGTTTGTAGGAGTAGATATTAGGGCTGATTAAATAATCCTTCCAAAGAGCTGGCACTGGATAGACTAAATGGCCAACTTTTGTGCTAATTCATTTAATGATTCTGCATGACATATACAGTCACAGATCTTTCTGTCATTGTACATAATGATTGCAAGTGCTCAGGCACTAAACATTTGAGAGGAACATCCTCTGAGCTAATTATGTAAATGTTAGGTTGTAAGTGAATTACAATGAATTTGTCTGTGAATGACAAAATTAATATTTAAGCAACGGAATGGTAAAATTCTTGAACAACTTGGAAATCACATTTTTTCGTTTGGTTTATGCAATCTCAAAGACAATGGAAGTAAAGTGTAACTTGATTTCTTAGGAGAACCACATGCTTGGCAAATACATTGAAGCATTGTGATATTGCAGAATGATGTTATTGCACATTTTCTCTTACTCACATGCTATATAAACCCTTAGGTTTATAGTTGTTCATTAATGTACAGCTACAGTTTTGTTCTCTATTCTCAGCTATGGACTTCTCATTGAGTCTTAGAGGTTTACAGCTGAAAAACAGCCCCTTTGGCCCAGTTTGTCCATCCTGCCCAGTTTTCACAGTTAATCTAATCCCATTTGCCTGTGTTTGGTCCCTCCATACCTGATCCAAACATGTACCTCTCAAAATGTTTCTTAAATAACAAAGTTGTACTTGTCTCCACCACTACCTCTTGCACACAATTCCAGATGTTTTACTGTAGCTGTGTACAAGATGTTTTATAAGGCCACATTTGGAGTACTGCATGCAGTTCTGATCACCCTGTTTTAGAAAGAAGTCCTGCCCTGGTTTGACCTATCAAAATGCAAAACTTTGCATTTATCTAACTAAACTTAAACTCCATCTGTCATTCCTCAGCCCACTGGCCCAGTTGATCAAGATCTCGCTGTATTCTCAGATAACCTTCACTGTCTACCATACCGTCAGTCTTGGTGTCACCATAACCATACCTCCTAAACTCTCAAATCATTCAATCCGTGTGGCACACTGCTGGTCACAGGCCTCCAGTTTGAAAAACAACCCTTTACCACCACCCTCTGTCTGATAGCTTCAAGCCAGTTTGTACCTAGTCAGCTAGGTCTCCCTGAAATCCAAGATTTAACCTTACACAACAACCTACCATGTAATACCTTGTCAAAGGCCTTGCTAAACTTCATTGGAGAATTAAAGAAACAAAATATTTTGAGTGTAGATTAAACCATTTAAATCGACTAGAGATCTTCTATTTCCAGTGCTTTGGAGTGAATGTCTTTTATTTCACATTTCTTCTGGGACTCCTAGTCTGACACCAACCATGATCACAACAAATATCTGACCTTTTCTATTAGTCCACAATCTCAATAAAAGTCCGAAACAAGTTACATGCCATTTGGTTAATGAACCTAAATATAAATCCAAAAGTGCCATTGAAAATTTCTCAGTTTTGGCTGTAGAAGCTGTATCTAATAGAATGAGATACCAGCTTCTGGCTTTCGCTTATTGCTTAGGAATTTTATTCAGTGTTTTTCCCATAGTTCCAGAACATTTTATGACATAGAACCTACGGATTTACAGTTATCTTGACAATTGGCATGATTGTTGCCTGAAATTGTCCCATATTGCTGTCTTACAAACACTCCTTTCAGTTCACAAGCTGAGAATCACTAGCAATCAGAGAAATCCCAGTTGGAATCTACACCAAAACAAGGGGGTGAATTAACAGCTGCACTCTCCCAGTTTTCCACTGAATTTCCAACTGCATTATCCCAATTTTCCACTGCAATAAGGGCTACAGGAATCTCAGAAATGTAACATCTGTTCCTATCGAGAAAGTAAGTTTCACTGGGACTAGCTCTGAAGTCGCGGTGCCTGAGTAGACAATCCCCCATACAAAATTATCCCCTACTGTTTTCAGAATTGTCATTCTAAACTGAACTAGGCCACTGTCAGATGGGTGAATCCAGGGAAGGACCAACAGTGCAAGGGCTGGCAAGCCCAAGATGGCTATGGCCCGCTGCATTGTTTTGGAGCTTTGAAAAGCATTCATTTTCATGCATCTTTTAAGGTAAGAATGAATTGGCTTAATGGTGTCGGTAGTAGGATTTATATGGTGGAGACTTAGGAAATGATCTGTTGAAATGCTTACCTGCAGTGTCATCATAAATTCTTGTGTGCATGCTAGGCATATAATTTACACAAAGCCAATCAGATTCATCTTTACTGTATTACTTGTGCAGAATAAAGCTCCCCTCGAGTCATTGGCATATCTAGTTGTCGTAGCTTTGACCCCATCATCCAAATCATTTCTATAAATTGTACAGAGTTTAAGGCCCGAGCACCGACCTCTGTGACATCGTGACAGTCTGATGAAAGCTTACCTATTCCTACTCTCTGTTTTCTGTTAGCAAGCCAATCTGGTATCTTTGCCAATACACCATGAGCTTTTATTTTCCAATCATCTTTGATGTGGTACCTTATTAATTATCTTGTGGAAACCTTCTGGATATCCACTGGTTACAGTTTATCTCACGCAGATATTATTTCATCAAATAAAGAAGAACAAAGAACAAAGAAAATTACAGCACAGGAACAGGCCTTTCGGCCCTCCAAGCCTGCGCTGATCAAGATCCTCTGTCTAGCCTGTCATCTATTTTCTAACGGTCTGTGTCCATTTGCTCCCTGCCCATCCATGTACCTGTCCAGATATATCTTAAAAGACGCTAACGTGTCTGCGTCTACCACCTCCACTGGCAACGCGTTCCAGGCACCCACCACCCTCTGTGTAAAGAACTTCCCACGCATATCACCCTTAAACTTTCCTCCTCTCACTTTGAACTCATGACCCCTAGTAATTGAGTCCCCCACTCTGGGAAAAAGCTTCCTGCTATCCACACTGTCTATACCCCTCATGATTTTGTAGACCTCAATCAGGTCCCCCCTCAATCTCCGTCTTTCTAATGAAAATAATCCTAATCTACTCAACCTCTCTTCATAGCTAGCACCCTCCATACCACGCAACATCCTGGTGAAACTCCTCTGCATCCTCTCCAAAGCATCCGCATCCTTTTGGTAATGTGGCGACCAGAACTGTACACAGTACTCCAAATGTGCCCGAACCAAAGTCCTATACAACTGCAACATGACCTGCCAATTCTTGTACTCAGTACCCCGTCCAATGAAGGAAAGCATGCCATATGCCTTCTTGACCACTCTATTGACCTGCATTGTCACCTTCAGGGAACAATGGACCTGAACACCCAGATCTCTCTGTTCAATTTTCCCCAGGACTTTTCCATTTACTGTATAGTTCGCCCTTGAATTTGATTGTCCAAAGTGCATCCCCGCGCATTTGCTCTGATTGAACTCCATCTACCATTTATCTGCCCAACTCTCCAGTCCATCTATATTCTGCTGTAATCTCTGATAGTCCCCTTCACTCTCTGCTACTCCACCAATCTTAGTGTCATCTGCAAACTTGCTGATCAGACCACCTACACCTTCCTCCAAATCATTTATATGTATCACAAACAACAGTGGTCCCAGCACAGATCCCTGTGGAACACCACTGGTCACAGCTCTCCAATTTGAGAAACTCCCTTCTACTAGTACTCTCTGTCTCCTGTTGCCTAGCCAGTTTTTATCCATCTAGCTAGCACCCCCTGGACCCCATGTGACTTCACTTTCTCCATCAGCCTGCCATGGGGAACCTTATCAAACGCCTTACTGAAGTCCATGTATATGACATCTACAGATTTTCCCTCATCAATCAACTTTGTTACGTCCCCAAAGAGTTCTATTAAGTTGGTAAGACATGACCTTCCCTGCACAAAACCATGTTGCCTATCACTGATAAGCCCATTTTCTTCCAAATGGGAATAGATCCTATTCCTCAGTAGCTTCCCTCCCACTGACGTCAGGCTCACCGGTCGATAATTACCTGGATTATCCTTACTGCCCTTCTTAAACAAGGGGACAACATTAGCAAGTCTCCAGTCCTCCGGCACCTCACCCGTGTCTAAAGATGTTGCAAAGATATCTGTTAAGGCCCTCGCTATTTCCTCTCTCGCTTCCCTCAGTACCCTGGGATAGATCCCATCCGGACCTGGGGACTTGTCCACCTTAATGTCTTTTAGGATACCCAACACTTCCTCCTTCCTTATGTCAACTTGACCTAGAGTAAGCAAACATCTATCCCTAACCTCAACATCTGTCATGTCCCTCTCCTTGGTGAATACCAATGCAAAGTACTCGTTAAGAATATCACCCATTTTCTCTGACTCAGCGCATAACTTTCCTTCTTTGTCCTTAAGTGGGCCAATCCTTTCTCGAGTTACCCTCTTGCTCTTTATATATGAATAAAAGGCTTTGGGATTTTCCTTAACCATGTTTGCCAGCAATATCTCATGTCCTCTCTTAGCCCTCTTAATCCCTCGTTTCAGATTCGCTCTACATTCCCCGTATTCTTCCAAAGCTTCGTCTGTCTTCAGTCACCTAGACCTCATGTATGCCTCTTTTTCCCTCTTGGCTAGTCTCACAATTTCACCTGTCATCCATGGTTCCTTAATCTTGCCATTTCTATTCCTCATTTTCACAGGAACATGTCTCTCCTGCATGCTAATCAACCTCTCTTTAAAAGCCTCCCACGTATCAAATGTGGATTTACCTTCAAACAGTTTCTCCCAATCTACATTCCCCAGATCCTGCCGAATCTTGGTATAGTCGGCCTTCTCCCAGTTTAGAAATCTTCCTTTAGGACCACTCCCATCCTTGTCCATGAGTAGTGTAAAACTTACGGAATTGTGGTCGCTATTTCCAAAGTAGTCCCCTACTGTAATATCAACCACCTGGCCAGGTTCATTCCCCAACACCAGGTCCAGTATGGCCCCTTCCCAAGTTGGACTACATACATACTGCTCTAGAAAACCCTCCTGGACACACCTTACAAATTCTGCTCCATCTGAACCCCTAACACAGAGTGAATCCCAGTCAATGTTGGGAAAATTAAAATCTCCCATCACCACCATCCTGTTTCTCCTACACCTTTCCATTATTTGTTCACATATTTGTACCTCTATCTCACGCACGCTGTTGGGAGGCCTGTAGTACAACCCCAACATTGTTACTGCATCATTCCTATTTCTGAGTTCTACCCATATTGCCTCACTGGTCAAGTCCTTCATGGGGCCCTCCTTCAGTGCAGCTGTGATATCGTCTTTGACCAGTACTGCAACCCCTCCACCCCTTGTACCTCCCTCTCTATCCCGCCTGAAGCAGCGATATCCTGGGACAACTAGTTGCCAGTCATGCCCTTCCCTCAACCAAGCCTCAGTAATAGCAATAACATCATACTTCCAGGTACTGATCCAATCTCTAAGCTCATCTGCCTTATCTACTACACTTCTTGCATTAAAACAAATGCACCTCAAACCACCTGTCCCTTTGTGTTCATCATCTGCTCCCTGACTACTATTCCCTTTAGTCACACTGACTCCATTATCTAGTTCTCTACAGGCTTTCGTTACTACCTCTTTTCTGTCCAATATTTGGTTCCCATCCCCCTGCCACATTAGTTTAAACCCTCCCCCACAGCATTAGCAAAAGCACCCCCAAGGACATTGGTTCCAGTCCGGCTCAGGTGTGGACCGTCCAATTTGTAATAGTCCCACCTTTCCCAAATCCGGTTCCAATGTCCCAAAAATCTGAACCCCTCCCTTCTACACCATCTCTCAAGCCACGCATTCATCTGGCTATTCTTTCATTTCTGCACTGACTAGCACGTGGCACTGGTAGCAATCCTGAGATTATACCTTTGAGGCCCTACTTTTTAACTTGGCTCCTAACTCCCTAAATTCTGCTTGTAGGACCTCATCCCGGTGAATTTGTTAAACATGATTTCCCTTTGATTAAAAACGTGTTGGCTCTGCCTGATTACCTTGAATTTATCCAAGTACGCTGTTGTAGTGTCTTTATTAACCACTTCCAGCATTTTCCCTATAGCAGACATTAATCCAACTGGCCTGTGTTTTCCAGTTTTCTGCTTTGATCCCTTTTTGATTGAAGGAATTACATAAGCTATTTTCAAATAGAAAGGACCTTACCTGAACCTAATGAGTTTTGAAAATTAAAACCCTCACACCAGCTATTTCACTGACTACCTCTTTTCAGGCCACTATCAAATCATGTACTTTGTTTTGAATGCGATGTACACTAACATTGAGCCTTTAGTTTTGTATTTTGTTACTTTTGCAATATGTAGCCTTGATTACTGGTGTATTCCTGGTTTATTCTCTCTACCCCTGCCTGCAATACTCTGACCTCCATTTTCCATATGGTTATTTTACTGTCTTACCTTGATTCTACCTATTGATTCACTAAATCTACTTGAGCTTGGTCCTTCATCCACATTGATTAATTTAAAGCCCTCTCCAATTTCCTAATTATATAGTTTGATAAATCATTGGCCCCAGCAAGGTTTAGTACAGGCCATTCCCCACTTCTGCTAATTTTAAGACAAGTGCTCTGTGAATCAGAAATCATTTCTCCCATACCATACATTCAACTAATGAACCTAACATGCCCTCTGTCACTTAGCAAGTGGCTCAGTTAGTAATCCAGAGATTATTACCCTTGAGATTCTGCTGTTCAGTTTGATGCCCAGTTTCTCATACTGTCTAAGTAGATCCTCTGCCTATGTCATTAGGAAGATGAGTCATGGTAACTGAATCCTCCCCTTTAACATTCCAAGTTCCTGCCCACATGGCCCTAAGCCTGGCACTGGGTAGGCAACACAGCCATCTGGAATCTCTCTCTTTGTTGCAGGGAACAGTGTCAATCCAACCAATTAGACCGACCCCTACAGCCACTGTATCCCATATAGCTCCCCACCGTTTGAATGTCTTCGTATCCCACTGTGCAATGGTGAGATAGCTAATTGAATCTGCAGCCTGCACTCTCAACCAAACAGGCTGAGCAAACCTGAAACCAGTTGAATGGTTGCAAAAACTGAGGGTTTTGAACTTGTTTTTCTCCGGATCCTCTTCTCTGCTTCACTCACAGTCACATCCTCCTTCCCCTGACTGGTGTGGTTTAATGCTAAGCTACAGTTACATCAGCAAAATGAATTAGAGCGACAAATAGGGAAAAGTTGAAATTACAAGGAAAGTTCTGAATTAACATGGTAGTGCTATGCAAGCCCACATTTTGCAATAAGTCGACTTCTTAAATTGTGTTGTCATATAAAAATTAATAAGAAGGTATCGAGGCCATTTTTCCCTGGTCCCTGTGCCAGCTCTTTGAAAAATAAAGTCTCCAATTAGTTCCAAAGATCTGTTGTTTCCAAGTAGCCTTCAATGGGCTTGATTTTTTTTCGTACCTGTTTTTAAATTCTAGTAGCATTCACATTTAGTGCCAACATGCTTATCATTAAGTAGTCAAACTTAAAACTCTTATTGTCAGAGACAAAATATGCACGTGTAAATTTGAATAAATAATTTTACTTACAATAGATTGATATTTGACTTTGGGTAGATCTGGAGAAAAATAAAAATCTAAAACTATGTGAATGGTGTGTGTCAGAAAAGGGTGAGTTCTGTTGTAGATCAGATGCTGTTCTTGACTTCTGGAATCAATGTTGAATCTATCCCAAACTAGAAGGATGGTATTTGGTTTGTTTGCTGAAAGAAACTGTGAAATGAGTTTACACAGTTTCAATACAGTTTTCAATGGATTAAGGCCTAGAGCACAAACCTACCCTTAATTAGTTAACATTATTCAATAGTCTCAATTAGACATTATATGTGGGAGCTTAAAAAACAGCATAATTGTGAAAATACTTTTCCTGTGATGATGCAGTACACTATTAATCATGCAACTATGCCATTGGACATTGTGGCGCAGTGGTAGTGTACCACCTCTAGGCTAGAAGCTTCAGTTCAATTTCAATCTGCACTAGAGATGTGTAACACGTGAGTGAATGAGGTTGATTAAGAATATCTATACCTGTGCTGTGCCATGGATAACTTGGTAAACTGGACTAGATGCCTCAAATGTTTATTGTTTCGTTCTCAGTGTTAATACTTTTCTCATGTATACCTAGGAAAAAAGGTTATGCATTTTGAAGCATGTGTAGACTTTTAGCTCTGGCAACTGTTATATATCTCACAATAACTTTGAAGAATCAGGTAGTGATGTCTGATGGAAGATTTATAGGAGAAAGGATATTTCATGAACTGAAACAAATAAAAATTATGAACACATTTACAGTTCGGGAAAAGAAAACAAAAGTTTCAAACGTTGCAATAAAAATAAATGATAAACAATTTATGAATCGTTATTGTATGTCTCTAGTGTAGAAGTTTGCCTTTGTGTAAGTTAGCTTTGACGATCTGGTTTCAAACTTGTATCACAAGCCACAAATTATTCAAAACCAATAGCTTCAGGCACGTTTTTGTAAGTGAACAAATTATGGGCAGTGCTATGAAAACAACTGAATTCATGTCTGGAAGGAGTTGTTTAATTGATTTTTTTATGAGTCTTTTCAGGCAAGCCTTGGCAGTTGCCACCAATGACTGTGTTCGCTCCAGCTGACTGTAATTACCTCTGTAAACAAAAGGAACTGTGTTTCTTTCCATATACACTTGACAAAATGATAGCCAAATCCTAACTCAATGCAGTAAGACTGGCAACTGCTAGCCTTCTGCCTGATGTCTATTCTCAACCCTCAGCTTACCTGCAGTGGTCTATATGTAGAACAAAATGCTGACATTGTGAACAACTCCGTGACAATTACCTGTTGATTTATTTTAGGTTTTCTCCTAGGTTGAATTTTTATTGCAGCAGCTGCATGACAGATATTTATATGTGTTTAATTTCTAATTTATTCTGTGTCTGATTCTTCTCTATTGATCTCTCAGCTGAGAAAGCAGAAAATATACTACGACAAGCAAGCAATAATGCCAATAATTTTAACATTTCTTATGCTTCTGAAGGACTTGTGTGGATTTGGGCTGAAATGTGGATTTTATTGAATTGTTGTCGCAAGTCTTATTTCTGTCACTCATTTTGTGCTGCACAATTCATAGAAGCACATATTTGCTATTTAGTCATATTTAAATATTAAAAGGATGAATGATGAGACATATGCTGTGTCTAATAATGTGCTTTCTGTCATGTGTGGGCAAAATTGCAGTATTAAAAGAATGCAATGTGTAAACAGGATAATTAGGTGTAAACCTAAGTGTGGCTTTGTACATGGGCATGGTTTTAATTACTTAATGGTTAGAAACTTCATTAGTTCTATATTAAAGTCTGTGTGGAAGGCCAGTAGTTATAATGATCAAGGAACTTAAATTGTGAAGGTCATTAAATAACTTTGTTTGCTGTAACGAGTAATGAAAACCTGTCCTTATATTCTGAAGGTTTTTTGTTGAAAGAAATTTAGCATAATTTTATGAAAACCTTAGTTAGAGTAGTGTAATATATTGCTGGATAATGGCTGTTGTGTCTGATTTCCCTCTTGAAAAATCCAAACATGACTGTTTTTGAACTAATTATTCTAGCTGCACTCAGGCAGACAAATGTCACACTGTGGAGTTTTTTTCCTGTTTCCTATTTTTAAAGTTTGTCTCAAACACTACGTGCTACTGTTATCACAAAAACCTGAAAATCTCTGCTGCAATCAGGCCTGCAGGAGATATGAATCCATAGGTACACGCCTATTACTGAGTCAATCCATTGCAACAGTGCAGAATGATCATCTGAGACAGGCGGGGTTGATAAACTGTTATCTCATAACTCCGATGTGTGTTCCAGTTGTAAGTAAGTTTCCTTATTGTGATTGGTGTAACTCTGAATTATAATTTCTTCCTATTCCTACTATTAAGAATGAATTGAGTTTATTTTTCCGATTCAATTTTAAGAAAAACTGAGCAGTGTTTGTGATTGGCCCCTCATCCCCAACCACTTATTTTTGATTCCGCTGAATTTTGGTTGTCTCCTCTTTACAATTGTCATTAAGACAGCAAAGAGAGAGTTTAGAATTAATTAATTATCTTGTGCAGAATATGGAATGTTTTGCCTTAGGGACAAGTTGAGGCATCTTTTAAGGGTGGAAGGATAATGAATTACCATGAGTTGTCAATCGTCATTAAAAACCCATCTAGTTCACTAATATCTTTTAGGCAAGGAATGGTGCCATCTATAAGAGTCTGGACTACATGTGACTGTAGACCCACAGCAGTTTGTTGACCCAACTGCTTTCTGGAATGGGCAATAAATGCTGAAAACAAAAATCAAAAAAGGCTGGAAAAACTTAGCAGGTCTGGCAGCAACTGTTGAGAGTCAGGTAGAGTTAATGTTTCAGTTACAGTGACCCTTCTTCAGAACTCAGAACAGTAAATGCTGACATAGCCAATGACACCCATATTCTACGAACAGATAAAGAAAAAGAATCGAAGATAATGAATTAAAAGTACTACAGGACTGTGAATTAACTTTGCACTTATTCAGAGTAAGCGCATATACATGATGGCCGAACAGTCACATCCTGCATTATAAAATGTTTATTTGTTATTTTGTTTGAAATATTTGCAAACTGATGACTCTTTTTGTATCCTTGAAATTTAAGAAAACAGTCGCAATAACATTTTAGTGACTACTAGCAAATTGTGCCCCAGAATGAAACCACCTTCCTTTGAATCATTTCTTGTGACAAAGACTTTTTTGTTTAGAGAAAGTGAAGTCATTAAGACTTTAAAGAATATTAATCCAGAGTTTGGATGTTTGCTTCAAGGGATCGTACACAGTATTATGGATGTTTGGGTAGGAATTAGTATTCACAAAGCCTACCTTTTTCTATCCCATCACTGAGCAAATGCTTGAGCTGTGCTGTGCCACAATGATATACTGAACAAAACTGTGTGCATCACTGAAAAGCAAAAGTGGTTTGCATTTATAGTCTTGAGCATAGGAAAAGACCCTAAGATGCTTAACAGGAGCATTATAAAGCAAAAGGACAGCAAACTGGAAAAGAAAGTATTAGCACAACTGCTTTCTGGAATGGGCAATAAAAGAGGATCTTAAAGGAGTGCGAGAGTTGGCAACATAGAGAGCTTTAAGCTGGGAATTCCTCAGCTTATAGCCAAGACAGCTGAAGTAATGATTGTCAGTGGTGGGATAGAGAGGGTGTACCAAAGACCAAAATTGAATGAAAGCAAAGATCTTTGAGGATTGTGGAGGGGTAGCCAGAAAGAAAAATAGAATGGAATAGGCTAATGTAAATTTTGAACATGAGAATTTGAAAATTGAGCACTTGTGGGCTGTATTTCAACGTGTAAGCAAGAATGAAGCACAATTACTACAGTGAATATGGCACAGGAATTCTGGAATAAAATTTTATTGTGCTCATATGGTAAGAATTGACACAGAAGGATGGGGTTTACCCAAAGAAAGCCAAGCACTATGGGCTGCGTTTCACCCCTCGAAATGTGTGGGTTGGAATCAGGTTAAGTTAAAAGTTTTAAAATCTCAAAAGCAATCCCAATGTTCCTTCAACTTGCCCCCTCCCAGGTTTAATGAAAGACTCAATGAGAAAGGCTGGCAACTTAAATATCAAAACAGGACTGGCAAGCTCTGTCTTCATCTGCTCAACAAGTTAAATTCTAACCAGTTAGGTTCCTCAGGCCAGTGGGAGTCCTTCAATTCAAAGGATGTGAAGCCATAAAATGCCTCTATGGCCCAGTTTCTTGGTTGGAGGTGTACAAGGTGTCTTTCTCTGTTTGGCCCTGATTACAAAGGCCTTAATGGTCTAGAACCAGACCCTGAAATTTCCTTTCTGCTATCTCCTGCTATGAGGCTTTGGATGGCATCTACTTGACTCTGCAGCTTGCTCCAGGTTTCCCAACCAAAACTTTACTGTCCTTTAAACATAATCTGTCCCTGTTCATATTGAGGCCAGAGAACAGTAAGCACAGGATCTAGATGAGCAATCCACTTATGTAGATCAGCTATTGAAGTATCACACAAGAGCAATCTTTGTATATTGCTTAAATAGAATAGATCAGTTTTTTTTATTACGTAGTTATAGCAGAAATCTGTGGTTTGTTAATAGAGCTATCTTTTATAAATTAAGCACGTGCAATCCTACATAGCTACTTTGTCTCTTTTTTCCTCTTTTCACTGACTTTTCAGAGGGAATTACTAAAAATAAATGACAATGTAAATAGCTTCAACTTCTGGGTGGATAAAACAGTGAAAAGGATGGCTCACCCATAGTACTTATTTATTTTAAGACTGCTCACAGCATTCAGTTCAGACAAGAAACTAAACTCAACCATTTGAGCAAGGTGAATGAAAATTTACAGTCCAAATGACAGGACTGGGGAACTACCCTGAATGAGTGAGTTTACTGGCTTCTGCTAACTCAGTTGCCTTACAGTAAACTTCAAATTCCTACCATCAGAATATGCCATAATATCATTGGGAACCACTGAACGTGTTCAATTCAATTTATAGAAGAGGATACAAAATAAGTTATATATTGATTAGAATTCTTTGCAACCCGTTATTATTTTTATCTGGTTCAGTAAAAATGAGATTTTCTCTTTTGAATCCTTCAATTGTTTTGTTCACCTGGGCTTCAATAACTCATTCTCTTCTTTCCTTTTACTGTCATTATCTGCATTTTCCAGGCGATCTGGTAAATACACTTCTTGCAGTGATAATCATGGCATTAAACCCCCAAACCCGGAGCAGTACTTGACTCCACTGCAGCAAAAGGAGGTTACCATTAGACATCTGAGGACAAAACTAAAGGATTCTGAAAGCAACCTTCAAGAGAGGTGGTAATTATTTTAATTCTAACAACTAATAAGTTGTTTACTTTCAACTTAGATTTTGGTGTCAAACTTGCCTATCCTTTCCTGACTAAAAACTTGTGGTGAGCAGATCAAGTGTGACTGATGTTGGAAAACACAGCTGTAGATCCCATTGAATTCATATCATCATTTTTCTTTAGTTATCCAATTTCCATAATATAGTCAATGATGCTGAAACTGAAATTAGTTTTGAAATTTCAGATGGATTGTGATCTTAAAAAAAATAGATGCCTGAGGTGGATATCACAGTTGGCAAAGCTACCCACACTGAACAGGTTATGTGCAGCTGTTAAAGTGATCACCATGGAAACTAAAAATTACTGCTTCACATTGAAGACTGTTGAGAGTTTGGGGTCACTTCTGTTGTGTCACTGTTGCCTTGTGCTTTATCTGTTTTTGGATGAGTAAACCCATCATTATCCCCCTCTCTAAACATATCTCATTCAACCTCTGGGCCGGGTAATTTGAGCATAAAGTTGAAAATGTGGAGTAACTTATTTCTGCATATGTGCCATTGCAGGTCTGGAGGTCTAAAGAGATATGAGAACAACAGGCATTTATGTTGTTTTTTCAGAGCTCCTCCCTACTGTTCATTCCCCGTCACCTAACTGTAATAATTATTTATCTTAACCTTGTGTTCTAGTGTTACTGGTATGTGCTGGAACGTAAGTTTGTTGAGAAATAAACATATTTTCTTGAATAATTCATGACACACAACACACACAACCACATACACCCCCAACGGACTGTCGTCCTGGCCAAGACCATATCTGACATGTGAGACAACTGTTGTTAATGTGGGAAAGGAGAAGTGATATTAAATGTAGGATATGTTCTTGGGATAAAGATTTAGGATTTACTCAATGCACACAGAAGTGACCCTGGGAATGCATCAAGCAGGAGAAGTCTCGGAATCATTTTCGAGGTAGAAATGTAAAATGCTGCAGTCAGATCTTGAGAACAGAAATCATTGACTGCAGAATTGTTAGTAAGTGTCAAATTTATTGCCTACTTTTTTTACAGTCTACCAAAATAAGGGACATTTATAGCTTCTGCGTATATTCACTGACATAGGTATTTGCTCCAACAAACACCATGCAGGTTATTATCTTCATTCATGTTTGCTGATTAACACTTTTTTCCTATCTTCCTTCCTCTTATCTGATCCTTAAGTAGGTCACTGTCCTCACTTTCATCACTTTCTTTTCGTATACATTTTTAGTTACAGGTTACACCTGCTTCCTCCTCCTGTTTCAACTTTAGTCTGAGCTTCTGTAATGTGAATCCTTTGTCTGTTTCTTTCCCTTCCTTGAAGTAGAAGTCAGTTTGCTACGTTCCTCTCAGGAATTGATCTTTAGCTATTTCATCTCTTTTTCTTAATGCAGTTTCAACCACAGCCACTTTATCTGTATCTGAGACACCCATGTTAAGTCTTTCTGGATCTAAGTTCCCACCATATATCCTTCCTCTAAATCCAGGTCCCTAATTTAGCCGGCTTCTGCCATTCTCCTTTTTCTGAATCGAAGTTCTGGTTGTTTCCCCTCTTTTTCTCTCTGTGTTCTAGCTCCTGCTGCTTCTTCCTTTCCAAGTCAGAATTAGTACTTCCACTGTTTTCTCCTTGTCTCTTGCTACTTCTCTCTCCTTCTCTCTCCCTGTCTTTCTTCCTTCCAAGCCCCTGTGCTGGCCTGAACTCGAAAGCCAAATTCCTGATGTTTTTCTGTCTTTCATGAACCTGAGCTTCTGCTGTTTCCTTTCAGTCTGAATCAGTGCTTCCACTACTTTACTCCCTTGTAAACTCATTTGCTTCTTCCTCTAAATATAATGCCTCTCTGCTTCCTGTCTGTCTTCTGTCCTCTACCTCTCATAATTCACCCTTCTCTGTCCTCTCTCCTGACCTTCTGTTTGAGTGCCCCTTTCTGTCGGTTTCTTTTGACCCCATTGAGTCTGAATCTTAACTTAGCAACATGTTATCATACCATGATGAATTTACATCAAATAAGTCTAATTGTAAAGACCAACATGTTGTGATACAGTCCAACATGTTGTGTGTCATTACCACCGTGCTAAATGGAACAGACCTCAAAGAGATCTAATAACTTGGACATAACACAGTGTGGAGCTGGAGGAACCTCCTGTGTCACTCCAGCTCCACAGTGTTATCTTTGAGTCCAGCGTCGCAGTTCTTACTGTCTCTAATAATTTGGACAACAGTGAGGTGTTGTGTGTCATCATCTGCAGCAGAATTGTATTGTCGCATTCCGGAACTTCATGACCCAGCCTATTCCCCATTATGATCAAGCAGGGAGCTCGGGGGTTCAAAGGAGAGTGCAAGAGCAGCACCAGGTGTACCTAAAAATTAGATGTCAGCCTGGTGACATTGTAACACAGGTCTAACTTGTGTGTCAGACAGTGGAAGGAGCATGTGGTAAATAGGTCTGAATGATCCCACAACCAACAGAACATGTCTCTGTCTGCAGTCCTAATACATCCTATCATGAATGGTAGTGGACAGTTAAACAACTGACAGGAAGTGGAGGTCTGCAGCTATCCCCATCCTCAACAATGGGGAACCCCAGCACATTGGTGCAGAAAACAAGGATGAAGCATTGGCATCCAAGTGTCAGGTGGATCCGTGTCAGACCCACCTGACATCCCCAGTGTCAGAGATGCTATTCTTCGACGAATTCTGCCCAATCTGTGTGAGATAAAGAAACAGCCAAAGGTATTGGTTACTACAAAGTCTACGAACCATGACCACATTCCAACAATTGCACTGAAGATGTGTGCTCCAGAATTGGCTGTGCTCCTAATCAGCAGCAGATATATGGGAACCCCACAGCCTGCAATTCCCCCCCAAGTCATACACCAACCTGATTTAGAACTCTGTTGCTGTTCCTTTTCAGTCACTGGGTCAAAAATGCTGGTACACCCTTCCTAATAGCATTTTGGGTGTATCTACATCCCAAGGACTACAATAAATCAAGAAGGCAACTCACCACCACCACCTCCAGGGCAAGTGGGAGTATGTAATGTTGGACTAGCCAGTGCCATCTACATCCCATGAAGGAATAAAAATATCTGCTGAATTTAATTTTTTCAGTATTTGTTCTTCCACTTTTCTTTCACCATCTGCTTATCCTGACTCCTTATCTGTATCTTGCTTTCTGTTAAAGTGATAACTTTTAATTTGTTCTATGTTCATTATTTTAAGCTGTTTACTTGGTAACAAAAAAAGCAGTGAAGCTCTGTTAATGTGTCTGAACTTTCCCACGACTTCTTTTAACTATTTATTTGTGGTTTTGTTGATAATCAAGAGGCAAGCAATCTCCATTTGGTATGACTATTTAGAAATTATGGCCTGGATTTTGTTGTCAGAGATTAAAGTAAGGCTAACTTTTAAAAGTATTTTCCATGATGATTTAGCTGGTCCCAGAGCTGGATTTCTTCAAAATCCCAACATGACTTGAATTTTCTCCCAAATGTATACTTAACAATAGATTCATCAGCCAATCACATTGAAAAATTTAAATAGACAGCAAAACAGAAAGTAAAACTCAGCAATTATAATCCACATTTTGATCATCTTAAAAATTGCAGTATGAACATTAGGATAGAAGCCAAAATATGGTTAATCACTTGTAAAATGTATTTTCAACAATTTTAAAAGTCGTCAAATTTTCAGCGCTCTTCTGAGAGAATGTATCTCCACATTTACATAATGAGATTTTGATGGCTAGAGAGATTGTTCAGCACTAAATCTGAAATAGTATTCTGCTAAAAGACCAATTTATAAGGCTTAATATTTTAATTAGATTTTATTGGGAGAATAGTGTGTACAAAGTTGCAGTTCATGTCAATTCATTGACTCTGTACTGATTTACATGCTTCAGTTTGTATATTGACAACGTAAACCTAATCAGCACTAATGCTGTGGAGGTGAATTTTTTGAGTATGTACAAAATGGATTTCTGGAGCAGTATGTTAAGTAACCAAGTAGGCATCAGGCTACTTAGATTCAGTAGTATGTTATGAGAAAGGGCTAATTAATGATCTCACTTTAAAGAAGCTATTAGGAAATAGTGACTATAATATGATACTGTTTTACATTAGGTTCTAAGTGACACACTTTTTCTGAAACTAGAATCCCACATCTAAACAAAAGAAACTCTGAAGATATAACAGGATACAGAGGCTATGGTGGATTTGGAAAGAAAATTTAAAATATTTGATTATAGGCAGGAATGTCTTAAATTTAAAGAGTTATAGTCTACAATTTGCCTTACAACAGGTATCTACTCCAGTTGAGCTTTTGAGTCTTAGAGGAAAGTGAGTCATCTATTGTTAACAAAATAAGTTAAAAATTGCACAGTGTCAAATGAAATTATTTGTCAGTTTGCTGGAAAAAATATTAAGCTTGAGGATAAATCCAGCAAAGAATGACCAAAAAAAACGGATAAAGAAGTAGGTAAGAATACAAATGCTAGCTAATAAGAAATGCAAAGTCAGACCATAAAGTCTTCTTTAGATCTGTGAAAAAGGATGGATTTACCAGGAAAAATGTGGTTCCATTCAGGCAAAGGCAGGTAAATTTGTAATGGAGAACAGAGAAAAGGTAGAGTACCCTATTGGAGGTTTTGAGGATGTTACTTGTTAGTTGATGAAGGAGCACCAGTGAATGTGGTGTATTTGGATTTTCAGAATGTTTTGGGATTGTTCCTAGCAGGAAGTTAGTAAATAAAATTAGACCAAACCGATTTGGGGTAATGATGGTCAGTGAATTGGCTAACAGACACAGGACAACAGTAGAGATAAATGAGTCATTCTCAAGATGCAGGTTGTTACTAATGGGGCACTACAAGTTTCAGTGTTTGGGCCCAGCTAGTTACAATCTACATGTTTGATTTTGATTGTTGTAGGGAGGAGGGGTGGGATAGTGATAGGAGAGTGCAGGTAGGCAGTGGTGCGGATTGGTCAGTGAGGAGGGAGGAGCGGATAGGTGGGAGATAAATGGACAGGTTGTGTCAGGTCAAGGATGGGGGGAGGGGCGCGGTTTGTCATGGGATGAGGCTGGGGGTGGTGAAATTTTGAAACTTGTAAAGTCCACATTGAAACCGTTGGGGCTGTAGGCTCCCAGGCCGAATATGAGGTGCTGCTCCTCCGCTTTCCAGGTGGTGTCATTGTGACACTGGAGGAGGCCCAGGATGGGCATGTCACAGGGAGTGGGAAGGGGAGTTGAAATGGTTCATAACCGGAAAGTGTTGTCGTTTGTCGTGCACAGAGTGTAAATGCTCTACAAAGCGGTCTCTGAGCCTCTGCTTGGTCTCACTGATGTAGAGGAGACCACATCGGGAGCAATAGCCCACATTGACGAAAGTGCAGGTGAACCTCTGTCTGATGTGATAGGTTTGTTTAGTGACTTGAATGGAGGTGAGGGGCAGGTGTAGCACTTCCTGTGATTGCAAGGAAAGGTACTCTGGCTGTTGGACAGTGAGGAGCAGATGAGTGAGTCGCGGAGAGAGAGGTCCCTATGCAAGTCAGATAGGGGTTGGGAGGGAAATACATCCTTGGTTGTGGGGGCAGATTGCAGTCGGTGGAAGTGGCAGAAAATGATACGTTGAATCTGGATGTTGGTGGGGTGATATGTGAGGATAAGGGGTATTCTGTCTTTGTTTATGTAGCGGGGAGGGGATGTGAGGGCAGAGGTGCAGAAAACGCAAGAGATGTGTTTGAGAGCATTTTCAACAAACAAAAGGGGGGAATTTGTGGTCATTGAAATAAGAGGACATCTGGGATGTTATTATCTTCTGTTTTGTTGGCATGTTAATTTCCATTTATACTTAGTCTTGTTTATTGATGGTTCCATGAATGTTTTTCCATATTTAAAACCACTTTAGCCTATGATTGGTCCCACGTATCAATATCAGATGATAGAAGTTACACAAGGTAAATGAAATATAAGTGTGAAGTTATCCACTTTGGTAGAAAGAAGCAGAAAGACGTAATATTTATCAATTTATGAGAGGTTGGGAAATGTTGATGTTCGAAAGGGTCCTTGTTCATGAGTCACCAAAAGCTAAGTGCAGCAAGTGATTAGGAAGGCAAATGGTAAATTGCCCTTCGTCACAAGAGGATTTGAGCACAGGAGTAAAGTTATGTTGTGTCAATTGTCTAACGGCTTGTTGAAATCACATCTGGAGTATTGTGAACAGTTATGGTCTCATTATTGAAGAAGGATACACTGGCCACAGAGGGAATAAATGGAGATATATGTACAAATACTTGGGATGGTAGGATCACATCATGTGCTTCTAGAAGTTTGGGTTGTATTCTTTAGAGTTTCACAGAATAAAAGGTGATCTAATTGAAACTTATGAACCTGGAAGGCATGAAAGGGTGGATGTGGATAGAATGTTTCCCTTAGTACTAAATCTCTGGAACAAGAGAACACAGTCTCAAAATAAATAACTTAAAAGAACACTTAAGATTAATATGAAAAGGAACTTCACTCAGAAGTTGCTGAACCTTTGAAATTTGCTGCTGTAGAGGATTACCAGTCACTGGGCATGTTCAAGACAGAACCTCTGACCTCAGTATACCATACATGGCAATAGATTCCACAAGCAGAAGCCAGCACATCAGTATGTAGACCATCACATGCAGAACCTCCCTGAGGCTATACATCTTAGAGGGGATTGTGGTCAAGAGATAAGGGGCTCATTGGGAAAAATGGCATTGAAGTGGATGAGCAGTCATTACCTTTTGAATGGCGAAGCTCCTATGTGCTGTATTCCTATGCCTCCTTTGTCTTTTGGTAAAGAATGCACCAGTGTGCCCAATAAAATGTACTGACTGCATGCAATAACAAGTCTTCACACCTCAATACTGGCCTAGTGTGAATTGTCAAAGGTAAAGTTTCTATAGTCTTACCAGACCATTAGGACTGCTGTCTCATCATAGGGAGAGAGAGAGACACAACTAGTGCTGGTTAAACCTGAGGGTCACCACAGCTCAGGCAAGGGAACAAGTTAAAAAGGAGAGTCCTTCACAGTAACGTCAGCTAGTGCAGGAATTGAATCTGCACTGTTAATATCGTTCTGTATCACAAACTGGCTATCCAGCCAAGTAAATTAACCAACTCCCAAACCTAGTTCATCAAACTCACACCTATCAAATAATGAAGTATTAATGTTTGGACTTCTGTTATCTGCTAGAACATAGAAAACTACAGTGCAGTGCAGGCCCTTTGGCCCTCGATGTTGAGCCAACGCGTGAAACCAAACTGAAGCCCACCCAGAGCTCTGTTTATCTTTCAGAATAAATTACCATATATTCCCAAATATGTCAAGTAATTTTCCTAACGCCAAATAGAGATCTCACTTAATGGATATAAAAGGCTTAAAAACAGTCATTTCAAGGAAATGAATAATATCTGAAGTTGCCAATGGTAGACTTTAGATCAGACTGTCCATGAGAAGGGAAAACAACAGAAACAATGTTGAGGCTCCATTGGCAGGATATTAGTAGTGTCAGGCATGGGCTCTGGAATCCGATTGAAGCATATTTCTACCTGTGATGGTGCAATGGCTTTAAGAGGTATATTTTGTCCTTCTCTTTATGGAAAAAGGCTGAGACAGTAGCGCCAAGCAGTCTGCTCAAGCCCAATAAAGTGAACAGCTTGTGAGGCCTTTTTTTAAAAGTTAGAATCATAGAAGCAGCCACAGAACCAGGATTTTTAGTTTAACTTTATGCAGTACCTGCATTCTTGAAGCTGGATGTGGAAGCTCTTATACCTCTCTCTGATATAGCTAAAAGCTAGGGTTCTATTCCTACTGCTAGAATTACATGTGGGACAATCTGTTTTACTAAATTTGCCTTTGCCAAGAGTGTGTTTATGGGATGCTACTATATTGGAACAGTTAATTCGTTTATTTGTTAAACATTGCAATTGAGTTACAGTTAAGCCTTTTATATTTATTGTCTCTTTTTTAGCTGTAGTGTAAAAATAAAGTGTGTTTTACTTAAAGTCGAGTAGTTTGACCAATCGATTTGCATCTGGAATTTGCAACACCTTACACTTACCTTGAAAATAAGAAAAAGTTAGGGTCTCAACAATCTTCTTAGCATATTTTGAGGGTCTTTGGTCCGGCCCATAGCACAACTCATTGGAGATAAAACCTTACTTCTGAGAGCTGCTTCCAGTAAAATTGTTGGCTCCTCTCTTGATCAGGCAACACTTGCAGAAGTAGCTATGCAGCAATGGAGGTGGAGTAAAAGCTAGATCCAGGCTCCTGCCATGCTCAGGCTCCCAAGACCAGGGAACGAAGTTTGGGTGGGTATGGAAACCTTTAGGGAAGTCTAGACTGGTCATAGGGGGTCCAGAAAAGAAAGTTCCTTCCAATTGCCTGGCTACCACTCTGCCAAGTTTCACCTGGTAGGCTGGACAATTAGCAGTTGGCATCCACCACAGTTAAAATACCAGTGAAACCCATTAAATCATCATTAATTGGCCTCTTAAGATCCTCAATTGACCCTCCAGCAAATGGGTCCCCATAAGCCTTCATTACTATCAGTAGAATCACAATGAATCGGAATTTCAGCACCCCAGCTGCCATCCCACAATTCAGAGCCCATAAACCTACAGACAGTGAAGATAGATTATGTTGTTCATTTGTGTTCACCAAGTGTGACTTCCTATTTTGCATTTGCAATTTGCTTTAGTGCATTTTACTCCATGAATTAGTACTGTTTTAACGTTTTTTTTTTATCCTGGCAGATCTGTTCTTCGCTATTTTTGTTTCTGGTTTCTATTTAAATCATACCAAAGTGGTGAGGTTAAGAATTCCTTTGGGATTCCAATGTAAGATTTAAAATAAAGGATGAAGTTTCTTGACAAGCCGAGGGCAGGATATTATGTGCTTTTGCCAAGTGTGTTTATGGTGGCGTGGCACATCAAAAAGGATTGGTGCCCAGCCCTCCACCTCTTACCTACCAACAGGTTCACCTACGTATGAAGCGTGGGCAGGTGCTGAAATTGGCAGCCCATCCACTATTTGTAAATACATAAATAGTGATTGACTAATCTTGTTATTAGTTCACTGGACCTCTGTATTAAAGCATAAATTGTTGGAAAAGCTCAGCAGGTCTGGCAGTATCTGTGGAGAGAAATCAGAGTTAACCTTTCAGGTCTAGTGACCCTTCCTTAGAACTGATAGTAACTGATGACCCCAGAATTATCCTGCCAATAATGTAATAAGGTAGGCATGGGCAGGCAGGTGGAGTGGGCAACCTATTGTTTCAAACAACAGGAAGAAACATGAGCTGCAAAAACAAATTTGCTGGAAAAGCTCAGCAGGCCTGGCAGCATTTGTGAAGACCTTCTGAGCTTTTCCAGCAACTTTGTTTTTGTTCCTGATTTACAAATTCCGCAGTTCTTTTGGTTTTTAGAAAGATGAGATATTTTGTGCAACAGGAACACCACTCCAGGACAAAGTGTACCCACTTCTTCTTCCCTACATGGACTTTTACAATCCAACCAACCGCTCCCCTCATCTCTGTCCCTAACTCTGCTAAACTGTCTCCATCCAATGCCCCCTACCATGTTCCAGACAATTGTCTAACAATGTCATTTGTCAGGGATTCAGTGGGTTAGTTTATTTATAGTAACACATATAAGTCCTGAAGCAGACTTTGCAGCAAGCCAACTGATTTCTAATTGTGCAAACCTTTCAGACCCACAGCAAACTAAATGGCGGACAAAGCCACAATATAGTATTAATAGAATGCATGGAAGCCTTAAATGTGAAGTCTCTCAAAGGGAAGGTACACATGTTATATGCCTGTCCTTTCCAAACAAAAAACAGTTTAACGATTTTTCAGAACAATTGAGCATACGATTCTCTACAACATACAGGTATTTTGCTGATGCTTCCAGATCTTGTGATGGTGAAGTTATCTGGAGGTGCCATTGATTTCCACAGCCAGAAATAATATTGTCCACCATTCTTGTTTATGTTGTCATTTTAATTTAACAGAATGCAGTTGCTGTTCCAGAATTTGCTAATCCTGAATGCACTGGAGCCAGGTTTTGTTCCCAATTAGCCAATGACTTAGCTTGTTTCCCAAGCTGTTTCTTGTGGATCAAATCTTCTGGCCATTTACTGTTTGGTTCCTTCAGACCTTCCAATTTGAAGCTTCTGATTTCAAATTTTGGTTTCTTCTGATTCCCTCAAAGTTTTAGTTGTTCTTCTGGCCACATAAAAAGCTCTCAATACAGACAAGACTCTCAAACTAGAATTCTGGGCAACTGTTTCCAATCCACAATAGTTGCTTTCATCTATCAGAAAAGCTTCAAACCACCCAGTCTTAGCAAAATGAATGTGCGTGTGCAAAATAGAATACTTGTGCATTGCTTTAAATAGTGCTTCCAAGTGGGTACGAGAGATGCCTACGGGCTTTTATCATGATTGGTACTTACTGCAAGCAAGTCACTTTCTAATTTACAGACAGATGTGAGGCATCCTAGTGACTGCACTGATTTCAATTGGAAATCTTCACTCATGCTCTGAATATTTCTCATCCTTCCTTGGCCCACATCCTGCAGTGGCATTTCCATCTGTTTTAGGTGAAAAGGAGCAACTTTGCTCAAAATTCTCCCGATGCCATTCTGAACAATTGATCAGCTGCTTTTCTTATCATTTCTAGCGTCCAGCAACTCCATTGTCAGAGCTTCAGTCTACCCTTCACAATCGATTCATACATCATAGGCAGCCAAAGAAGTTAAAGTAGAAGGAAGGGGTTAAAGTTGCTTCTCAGAGAGTCGTTATTTTCATGAACAGAATGAAGTGAGGAGTAGCAATCACCTAACATGCATTCATACCAGACCTACATCTGCATTCCGCATGCAGATGGCCTCAAGGCCCTCCGCTTCTTCCTGTCCCGCAGGACCGACCAGTCCCCCTCCACCGACACTCTCATCCGCCTAGCCGAACTCGTCCTCACCCTCAACAACTTCTCTTTCGATTCCTCCCACTTCCTACAGACTAAGGGGGTGGCCATGTGCACCCGCATGGGCCCCAGCTATGCCTGCCTCTTTGTAGGGTACGTGGAACAGTCCCTCTTCCACACCTACACAGGCCCCAAACCCCACCTCTTCCTCCGTTACATTGATGACTGTATCGGCGCCGCCTCTTGCTCCCCAGAGGAGCTCGAACAGTTCATCCACTTCACCAACACCTTCCACCCCAACCTTCAGTTCACCTGGGCCATCTCCAGCACATCCCTCACCTTCCTGGATCTCTCAGTCTCCACCTCAGGCAACCAGCTTGTAACTGATGTCCATTTCACGCCCACCGACTCCCGCAGCTACCTAGAATACACCTCCTCCCACCCACCCTCCTGCAAAAATTCCATTCCCAATTCCTCCGCCTCCGCCGCATCTGCTCCCACGATGAGGCATTCCACTCCCGCACATCCCAGATGTCCAAGTTCTTCAAGGACCGCAACTTTCCCCCCACAGTGGTCGAGTAGGCCCTTGACTGCGTCTCCCGCATTTCCCGCAACACATCCCTCACACCCCGCCCCCACCACAACCGCCCAAAGAGGATCCCCCTCGTTCTCTCACACCACCCCACCAACCTCCGGATACAACGCATCATCCTCCGACACTTCCGCCATCTACAATCCGACTCCACCACCCAAGACATTTTTCCATCCCCACCCTTGTCTGCTTTCCGGAGAGACCACTCTCTCCGTGACTCCCTCGTTCGCTCCACACTGCCCTCCAACCCCACCACACCTGGCACCTTCGCCTGCAACCGCAGGAAATGCTACACTTGCCCCCACACCTCCTCCCTCACCCCTATTCCAGGCCCCAAGATGACTTTCCACATTAAGCAGAGGTTCACCTGCACATCTGCCAATGTGGTATACTGCATCCACTGTACCCGGTGTGGCTACCTCTACATTGGGGAAACCAAGCGGAGGCTTGGGGACCGTTTTGCAGAACACCTCCGCTCGGTTTGCAACAAACATCTGCACCTCCCAGTCGCAAACCATTTCCACTCCCCCTCCCATTCTTTAGATGACATGTCCATCATGGGCCTCCTGCAGTGCCACAATGATGCCACCCGAAGGTTGCAGGAACAGCAACTCATATTCCGCTTGGGAACCCTGCAGCCCAATGGTATCAATGTGGACTTCACCAGTTCCAAAATCTCCCCTTCCCCCACCGCATCCCAAAACCAGCCCAGTTCGTCCCCTCCCCCCACTGCACCACACAACCAGCCCAGCTCTTCCACTCCACCCACTGCATCCCAAAACCAGTCCAACCTGTCTCTGCCTCCCTAACCTGTTCTTCCACTCACCCATCCCTTCTTCCCACCCCAAGCCGCACCTCCATCTCCTACCTACTAACCTCATCCCACCTCCTTGACCTGTCCGTCTTCCCTGGACTGGCCTATCCCCTCCCTACCTCCCCACCTATACTCTCCTCTCCACCGATCTTCTTTTCTCTCCATCTTCGGTCCGCCTCCCCCTCTCTCCCTATTTATTCCAGAACCCTCACCCCATCCCCCTCTCTGATGAAGGGTCTAGGCCCGAAACATCAGCTTTTGTGCTCCTGTGATGCTGCTGGGCCTGCTGTGTTCATCCAGCCTCACATTTCATTACCTAACATGCACTTGGCCTCCATAATTTTGTTTAGCATTTCAGTCTATGTATAGTGTTGTTCTGTTCACAACTACTTACAAATGATGAACTCCGCCAACACATATTTCCATCATAATGTTGCTTTATCAACCAGGTCATGGTTCTGCAACTTCTGAAGTTCCAGATATTTGTGGCTCGTTTCCAGTTGGATCACATTGGTGCCAAAAAAAAACCCAGAAACAAATTGAGAAAATTAAGAGCCTTACATTTGTTGCAAGAATAAAAAAGAACTAATCAGTGTGCTGCACTTTAAATTCAAATGATTGTGTTAATGAAAAGAATCATTGTCTTTGTATGAATCTGGCCATTTGGCATAGTTATCTATAGATAATGACTGATTTGAGGAACAAATTCAAAGTCTGAAACCATTATTGTTTCTAATATATCTAAAAAGAAATTATTCTGAGGGGTTAGAGGCATTTTTATCACAATAATGAATAAATCAAGTGCATGCAATTTATTAATCGTGTATGCAAATTTTGCATTCTACCAGGACAATTTACAGTATGTTTGATAACACCTTTTTTTTTTACCTATGGTTTCCCATAATATTTTTCAGCGGGTTTTAATTTATGAAAGTCTTTTCAGGTGAAAAAAAGGTAGGGTCCTGAGCTAGGTGATAGTAATTAAAAAATATATTCGGCTCAATGGAACCTTTGAATATTATCCCTCTTCTATCATAGACTTGTTTTATATTTTTCTTGCAACAAATTATTGAAAAATAATCTTTAGCATTATTTCAAAACACTTACTTTGTTTTATTATATTCACTTAATTTGTAGTTTTCATTTTCTTTAATCTTTCTATTCTAACCATTCTTAAACTATATTTGCCACAGTTGTGTACTGCAGCATCGATAAAGGTGTCAATGATCTAGACCCTTTAAAATTTCAAGAGCTAAAACTTCTCAGAACTTTTTACAGACAACACTTGAAGCATGCCCATTGCTTCCACCAGAGGTCGAAGCACAATAATATACAGTCAGGAGAGAGTTGTCTTTGGAGTCCTTGATATTGACACTGGATGCATGGTATTGGGTCACACTTGGATACAGAAACTTACGACTGGTTACCAACAATCAGCCACCCTCTGCTGGTAAAACAGTTCCTATCCAAGTTGAACACCAGTTGGAGAATGCAATGAGGGTAGCAAAGGCACAGAATGTACCCTGGGTGGACAAATTGAATATTTATCATCAAAATTGATTCACTAGCACCACTACTGACCAGCTGGGAAAGTTCTAAAGAACATGGCCATTGGACTGTACCTGTGGTAGATGGTGAAGGAATCAACGGGGGGCAAGAAATTCTTCTCCTCACAAATCTACCTGTGGCAGATTGATATGTTCATGACAGGTTTAGCGACGTGACCACCACACAGTCCTTTGCGGCACAGAATTATCCTGAGTATGGAACAAAAACAAAGTTGCTGGAAAAGCTCAGCTGGTCTGCAACCATCTGTGAAGGGAAAAAAACAGAAAAAATGTTCTGGGTCCGGTCACCCTTCCTCAGAACTGTTCTTCAACTGTTGCTGCCAGATGCTGTTGTGTTTTTCCGGCAATTTTGTTTTTATTCCTGATTTACAGCATCCGCTGTTCTTTCGGATTTTACCACCCTGAATATGATGTATTGCTGGATCTATTTGAAATTTAAGACAGGGCAATTTAAGAGGCCCAGTGCTCAGCAGCAACACAACTGGTAACCTCATGACTCAGTTTCTCCCCACTCGACCATTACCACCAAGCCAGAGGACATCCCTGGTTCAGTGAAGAGTGCAAGAATTGTATATGCACCAGATTTACCTAAAAACAAAATATCAACATGCTGAAGGCAGAAACGTGATAACTTCTGTGCCAAGCAGTTTAGACAGCTCATTATAGACAGCACTAAACAATTCCACAACCAATGGATCAAATCTAATCTCTGCAGCTCTGCCACATTCATTTGTGAATGGTGGTTGGCAGGTAACCAACTCAGCAGAGGAGGAAATTCCACATCCTTAATGATGAAGGAGGCCAGGACACCAGTGCAAAAACAAGGCAAGCAAATAAATTGTGATAAAGTATAGAGAGCCATCTTGATCATCTTTCAGATCATCTTCCACACTGAGTATGTGAAAATGGTCAGAATGTACATTGTATGGTTCTTATTCATTTCCAATTTATCAGTTAAGATAAAGTCGTGTGTTTGTGGTTTGTTTACTGTTGGAGTTTAAACTCAGCCTTTCACAGTGAATAGCAGCAAGCAAAGAACAGTTGATTGTTTCAGAGAATTTCAGATTGATGTTGGTCCTCTGATGTGAATATTGGTACTCTGCTGCATGGATACCGTTGGGGTACACGGTGGCTTAGAGGTTAGTGCCTTGTCTTGCCAGGGACCTGGCTTCAGTTCTAGCCTTGGGTGATTGTCTGTGTGGAGTTTCACATTCTCCCCGTGTCTGTATGGCTTTACCCCGGGGTGGTCCAGTTTCACCCTGAAGATGTGTAGGTTGGGTGGATTAGCCATGGGACAATGCAGGGTCACAGGGATAGAATGTAGAGGCTAGGTCTGGGTGGGGGTTGCTCGTCGGTACATATGTGATGGACCGAATGGCCTCTTTCCCCACCGTAGGGATTCTATGATTTGTGATTCTGTTATCCCCATTTCTGTGTAGTTCTAGAGCATCTAGGTCTGAGGCCTCTGCTCACTACGTGAAGACCCAGTGCTTCTCCTGCCACCATATTATTCCACCTGTGCTGCTCATACAACATTTATCTCTGCAGTTCATGGGGAGTTTTCTATAATAAAGACCTGAAATTGTGGGGTGGTTGAATTCTGTACGAGATTGCTAATGTTTCAGGCAAGATGTTCTGTACAATTGTGCTGACTGCTGGAGACAACTCACACTCTGTTGCGAGGAGACATCAAGTCTCCCCATTGTGACCTGTTATTCTCGAGTAGTATTCACTTTATGAAGAGAGCTCACTCATCCCTGTTGTGTTCTGTAGCCCATAGGTCTGCCGAACCTAACAAATTGCCTCTTTAACTCAGCTGTATAAACAAAGTCAAGCATTTACAAAACAATTAGGCAGTTGGATTTTAGCCAAAAGCTCATAACTCTCCCTAAGTGATCAAACTGACATCATAACTGCTGTTGTAATGGATGCCCAGACTGAATAGATAAAACAATGGGAAGGGCTTAATCATTTAGATATTATTGTCGTACAAAGCAGTTTTCAATAGTGTAAAATGTGTTCTACCATCCTATCCATGTCATAGATGTTTAATTTATCTTACACATTTCCACATGTACAAAGTTGATTTCTTTTTACTCAACAGCTTGCCAGAAAAGAGAGTTAACGATCTGGCAAAGCACTGTTTAATGGGCAGATATATCTTCCAATCACAGCACTATTATGACTCATTGAATACAGATATAGTTCATGTTACAGCATTTCATAATGAACTGCAAAGGAAACAAACTCCTTCCTTTTACACTGTTCTCACTTCCAATCCATGGTCCATGCCACCAAGATAACTACTGAAGTTTGGCTACTTTTCTGAAAATGTAAAAGCGTTACAGACATGGAATCTCTGTGAGTCCACACTGCATATTTCCATTCCTACCTTTGTGAAAATGGCCGAGGGCAGAAACAGATGCACAACATAAGGGTGTACAGCTCAGTGGGCATTTTTCTCCAGTCCCGTCTCTCTGGAAATCTTGTCCTGGTTTTCACGGGGACGTTAATCCTTGCCAAATAAATGAACTGATCCATTGATTAAGTAGCTTGTTTAACGTTAAACAAGCACCATACAAGTGCCAGGCAATAACATCTGCAGCCAGAGAGAATTGAGCCTGTATCATTTTACATTCAATTACAGACGCTCCCCACCCTCAATATACTTGGCTAGGGTTGGGCGAGTGTGGTGGTGTGATCATCAATAAGAAGCTAAATTGGATCAGCCATGTAAGTATTGTGGTTACAAAAGCAAGTCAGGAGTTCGCAACCCTGCAGCAAGAAACTCACTTCCTGACTCCCCAAAGCTTATCCATCATCTACAAAGCACAAGTCAGGGTGTGATAGAATTATCTTTTGGAATAATGCAGCTCCAATAATACCAATTTTCAGGATAAAGCACAAAAACAAACTTGTTGAAAAAGCTGAGCAGGTCTGGCAGCATCTGTGAAGGGAAGAACAGTTAACGTTTCAGGTCCAGTGACCGTTCCTCCACTCTGAGGAAGGGTCACCAGACCTAAAACATTAACTCTGTTTTTTCCCTACATAGATGCTGCCAGACCTGCTGAGCTTTTCCAGCAACTTTGTTTTTGTTCCTGATTTACAGCGTGCACAGTTCTTTCGTTTTTTATTCATGATAAAGCAACCCATTTTATTGACAGCCATCTAACAACAATATTCGCTCCCTCCACCATTGATGGATAGTGGCAACTGTGTGTACTATCTATAAAGTGCACTTGCAACAATTTACCAAGGCTGCTTTGACAGCACCTTCCAAACCTGTAATCTCTGCCATCTAGAAGCTCAAGGCAGCAAATGCATAGAAAGACCACCACCTGTGAGTTCACCTCCAAAACCCATACCATCCTGACTTGGAACTACATCACAATCCCTCCATTACTGATGAGTCACACACTCTCTAACTGCACTGTCTGTGTTCTGACACCACTGCAACATTGTCTGTTGCAATGTGGAATACAACTGACTATCAGATTCTCAAGGGCAATTAGGAATGGAAAATAAGTGCTAGCCTTATCAAGAGCATCCATATCAATCAATAGATCATAAGTAGAATGCTACATGAACCTGTATAAATCTACCTCAAAATAATTAGGTGTCAGGAAGATTTTTCAGTTAACTGATCTTGCATCACTAGAACAGGTGCACACGATGTGTGAACAGTAAGGACCCTTTAGGATCCGTTATATTTGTTGTAATGCTGGGTTAGGTATGCAAATCAGCAGACCCACAGGATCATTTGTCCTTTTAAAATTCTGGGATACATATGGTTGTCTAGATGATGTCAAAAATCAGATCAAGAGTGAACATTGGACTTTTGCTCCCTGTACAGTAATTTAAATGTATGTGCCAATAAAATGTCAGTGAAGAATTTTAAATATAAGTATATATATTTTTAAAGACAAATACATAATAACAACTAATGCTACATTTTCAATTTTGCACTGAATATAATTGATTAATGAGGAAGGTGCACAAAACGTGTTACGTTGGGATAGTTTTAGCTAATTCATACAATTTTGTCACAGCTTTTTACTAAGGCTGCAACAAATGTTTACCAAGTTGTGATTCAGATCCACCTCTATTACAAACTGATAATATCTGGTATTCGCCACAAAATAATGTGCAAAACTTCATTAAGAGTATTCATAAGGCTCATTTTTTTGTGTGTGACTACAAACATGTGCTTTCAATTCATGTTTAATTTGAGGTCTTTTACAAAAAGTTGCTAGAATTCTATGCATTCTCTGTTTCATTGGCAGATAATTTTACAAAAGCACTTCTAGTTTCTGGCACGTTTAGATCTATCCATTTACTCAGTAAATTTAATGTTCTGTCGACTATATTAATATATCACATTTTCTCTTTTAATAGGGAATCTGAAGTTGCAGATCTCAAGTCCCAGCTTGCTCGCATGCGAGAAGACTGGATTGAGGAAGAATGTCACCGAGTGGAAGCCCAGTTAGCGCTGAAGGAAGCTCGAAAGGAAATCAAACAGCTTCGTGAGGTGATTGACACGATGAAGAACAGTTTGGTGGAAAAGGACAAAGGTGTTCAGAAATACTTTGTTGACATTAATATCCAAAACAAGAAACTTGAGTCTTTGCTGCAGAGCATGGAGTTAGCTCAGAATGGTGCTTCAAGGGATGATTCATCTCTGGACTGTATGTGTGCTTCACCAGTAAAGTCATTGGCTCGAAGCACAACCTACACAAAAATGACTGAAGCCATGGGCCTAGAAGATCAAGCAGTTGAAGAAATGGCTGATAGTGGTCTGCTGGCCAATGATGATATGGCAAGCAGGACAGATCTCTTTGATCAAATTCTTAGGTCGAAACCTGCTGAAGGTAGCCCTGGAGACGGCTCTTGGTCTCAAGCCACTGAAAGGCAGGTAGCACTTGTTAACAGTGCAGCATGTGAGATAATTGCGCCAAGTGGCATGATTTTTGTAACCAATGATAATAAGCTGGTCAGGGAGCAGGCTATCCAGACTGATGTAGTGCCATATAGCCCAGACGTACAAAACCTCATTCTGCATATTTTGAAATCACAGCATAATAGCCCAGTCAGCCCTATATCTTCAACCTGGGTGTCGGATGCCAGTCAAGCAGCAAGTGCACCACAGTTTGAAACCGTAGTCAGTGACGCCTTGCTGGATTTGACTGCAAACAACCCTAACACTGCGATTCTGGTGTCTAAAATGGAATCTGTTAACCATTTCATCAGCCCTGAGGCATTCACTTACAATCAACAAGTGCAGCACTTGCCCAGATTAAAACATATGACAGAAGTTACTTGCACACCCATGCCTGACATAACAGATGGTAGTGAATGTCTTGTATCAGAGGATCAGCCGTCTGCACTATGTCAGAAAAGCTACTGGAGTAGTCATTTTATGATTGATTTATTGGCAGTGGCCGTGCCTGTAGTGCCTACTTTGGCATGGGTACTTTCCACACATAGAGGAGGAACAGAGCCCCTGTACAATATTGGGACTCTGCTGCGTGGATGCTGTTTGGTGGCCTTGCACTCCTTGCGCCATGCACCTCGCACACTCTTCTGCCACTCAGATGGAAATAAAGACACTCACTAACTGCACTTCGATTTTAGTTTAGGATACTTGAAGAGTCCTGGAATTAGCTTACTGCATCGTCTTTGTATGTGACTAGGTGTGTTTTACCACATCAGTGAGGTTTAATTTGCACTGTTAATAAGTATAGATATATTACTTGACTTATGATGGAATGAGTTTACAGTGTTGCAAGCTGCTTTTGAAGAATGGGTAATGTGAATGCTTTCCTTGAGTGAAGGAAATAAAAGAAATTTATGTGGCCAAAGTTGATCTGCTACTGAGCACTCTGTCAATAGATTTTGTAGCAGTGACATTTTTAAAAAGGCATGGAAAAGTGATGTATTTTTGTTGACGTATATGGGCCTGGATCTCAATTTGAACACTATTGTAATTACTAAAGTACACAAATTCTTCACAGTTTTGAACAGAAAGTAACTGATACTGATCTTCTAAGGCAGCTGGCTCCAGAATCTGCTTAAACGTATTTTTCAACAGCTTATTACAGCTCAGCTGTGTACTTTATTGCTGCTTTTAGAAACTTAACAAGTTTAATGGTCATGCTGTACTTTTATGTTGATGATAAAACCAAGTGTAACCAAAGCTTTCTGGCCTCCTGCTGTCTGTACGTTTTTGATGGTACGGGAATGTATAACAGAAACCTGGAACCCCTTGTTACTGTTGTGTGGCATCAGTACAAGCATTGATTAGTTGGATCAAGTGATATTACAGTGACCCTGTATAAGTAGTTGCTATGTACAGTACATTGACATGTTTTAAAGTAAAGTAATCAGTAAGATGCTCCTATGTATTTGCTTCTGGCAAAATAAATTGCATTTTCATGATTTATGCATTGTGTTCGAGCCATGTGCAATATTGTTGAAGTGTTTAGTTTTACTTTTCTTTACTGTATTTCAGATGTTTCTAAATTTAAAGTTATAAATTTATTACATTAAAGCATGCCAAAAAGGTTACCAGTACTTTTGTCTCTTGGTTTGTACCTTTACACAACTTTTAAATCATTGTTCTGTAAATTGTGTCTGAAATACATGAAACCAAGCTGTTGTCCATATCAAGTACATTCAGGTCAAATAAGTAATCTGAATGATCCTGCAAACTGCCACATTAATCTGAAAACTCAGAAAAGGACACTTCAAACTTCCACTAGTTTTTTTTTTAAATTCCACAATAGTCAGTTACTCAATACTCTTTGCTGAAGCTTATCAATTAATATTAATCCAGGTGTGTTAAAGTTGATAAAAGTCACAATTCTGACTGTTCTCCATCAATTTTAAATGTTTGTTAAAGTTCATTTACATCTATACTGTTGTTCATTTGAGAGTGTCATACTTACGCTTTTGTAACCTAGGCAAGAGTTTTGTCAGAAATCGGCCAAGTGTCAATTTTGGGGAAGTTCACAGAGGGTTTCTCTGTTTAAACCAGAGTATGTTTTCTCAAGCTGTTCTTGTCTCTACTTTTGAGCTGGACCCCTATGCACCCCACTTATTGTAGCTTCCTCTTGACAGAGATGGAAGTACTTGCTAATCCACCAGGGATTCCTGGTGCCATGCTATTTGTATAGCGCAGCCATACAGGAGGTAAAGTTACCATCAGTCAGCAGTTGCTCTTCACCCTGCATGTATTGAGAGGACCAAAACCAAATGACTGTCAGGATACATAGCTGGTGCCGCTGACACTTTGTGGCAAATGGAGGTAAACATACGTGTACTACTGCTTTAGAAACAAGCTACACAGGTTAGTTATCTTCAGCATGATCCCATCTTAGAACCCTAAAGGACTTTTTCTGCAATTCACAACATAGCCTAAAATCTTGTTTTCAAAGTGTGACCATGACATGCAGGAAAGCCTAAAATGGTTGAAAATGTTCAGTTTTATTCAGCAATAACAGAAGTCAGCAATAACCAAACAGAATAAAAACCAAAAGAACTGCAGATGCTGTAAATCAGGAACAAAAACAAAGTTATTGGAAAAGCTCAGCAGGTCTGGCAGCAACTGTGAAGGAAAAAGTTAACGGCTCAGTCCAGTGACCCTTTCTCTGAACTGTAATAAGCAAGTGGCAGTTGAATGTATCTCTGTGAACTGACTTGCTTTTGAGCCACGAGAGGTTTACAATCAATGAGAGATCATTGCACCATGATCACCTCTACTGGAAACACGTGTCAATTTGTCCTGTCTGTGCTTTCAAGTTTCGTATCATCAGCAAATTTTGAAATTGACCCCTGCACATGAAATCTATGTCAAACATATCAGAAAAAAAACAAGGATCTCAATACTGACCCCTGGGGAACTCCACCACAACCCTTCCTCCAGTTTGAAAAGTATCCATGAACCATTACTTGATTTCCTCTCACATTGCTAATTTTATGTTCAAATTGCTACTGTCCTATTCGTTCCATAGGCTTTTCCACAAGTTTGTTGTGTGACACCATATTGAATGCTTTTTTAAAGTTCATGTACACCACATCAAAAGCAAATATCAAAAAGCAGTAGCAAAAATTAATAAGATTATTAGTAAATTGTAAATGTTTGGTGAAGTCAAATAAGTGTTTGGCTATCCTTATGGTCAACATTTTTGATTTAATTGCAAACTTTTCTAAGATTCTTTTCGATGACATTGGGCTTTAACACGGCAGAATAATATTCATTTAAATATAAATTTTTGCCTGTAATATAATGAACAAATAATTTTTTGTGTTGAAGCATTAATATTGATCAGGAAACTAGGGAAAACTCGACATTATGCAGAGCAGTGCTAGTGGATTTTACAATATCAAACTTAAGGAGCAGGTAGGGCCCGTATTTAATGTTTCATCTAAAAAAAAACACCTCTGAACATTCCACCAGTGTGACATTGAAGAGTCAGCCAAGATTTGATGCTGTGGTAACTGGAGTGGCCCTTGAGCCTTAAGTTTCTGATACTGGAATGCTATTGTGAGCCAAAGCTACGTCTGAGATAAGGATTTTGACAATTATTGATATTAATAAAACTCAACTAAATTAGGTTTAAAATGTCAAGTTATTTAGCAATATGATAAAGGTGATCAACCTATATGTAGGTATTCATTGAGAGTAATAAATCAAAATTTACAATGATTTGTATAATCTAAGGATGATTTCTTTTATGTTCCTCATCCTTAAAGTCACATTTTTCTTGTCAAATCATCTAAATAGCATGGAAACAGTAAAAGTTGTGAAACAAAAATGTATGAAAGCTGCTTTTTTAAAATCAGATGAATTGAAAGATAAGAAAGATTATGCTTCAATCTGAATATAGCTTGTTTGATCGATGGGTAAAGCCTAGAAAAGAAAACTGCTTAAATCAAAATGTACTTTGTCGTTCTTGAAAGACTAATTCAAAATTAACAATAATGACTGAATACTGTATATGCATGATGTAGAATCTATTATCAAATTAAAATCAGAAAGAAGCTAATATCTGTTGTACCAAGTGAATATAATGTTGGGAAATTATCAGAACTACTTCATGGTGCAAAAGTCAAGATCTATCAAGATGGGGGTCCTTGAGCTGGAAGATCAGGCTAACTTACGTTCACTCTTAAGATGTCACCATGAAAAACCAAGTTAAACGCAGTGCTAGATTTGGCTGCCTGGAGGCTTGCTCAGGAGCTCATTGTTTGAGAAACAATACAAGATAAACGTTATGACTGTGTATGATAGCTTTAAAGGAATCACAAAAATGTAAAGACACGATTGAGAGCACTTACAAGTGAAATCATTCACAAGCTGCAATATCCGCACAACCTTTAAAAGGAGCAAACCGTGTTATAAGTATGGGACACAAAGGTCACCAGGGAATTGTCAAACCAAAACAATTCTTCAGGAAAATGTTATAGCTCCAAGGAATTGACCGCACATTACAGGGAAAACCAATGAGTGCGATGTCAAGCAACTACCATGTCAAATCACCGTGATTCTTGGTTGCTCGGATAATGGATGACTGTTAGCAATAGTTTTACAGACTTGCCCACTGGTCAAAACCTGTTTGTGACAGCCAACTGTAGAAGATTCCCAGTTGTAGGAAAAACAAATGCCAGGTTCAACAAAAGCAGACATCCTAATGTTTGGCCAAATTATTACTTCAAGAGTTTCTCAAAAGGTAAGATAATGAATCCCATTCAAAGAATCATAGAATCCCTACAGTGTGGAAATAGACCCTTCAGCCCAACCCAAGTCCACACTGAGCCTCAGAGCACCCACCCATCCCCCCCATAACCCACCTAATCTACACTTCCCCGAACACTAACCTGCACATCTTTGGACTGTGGGAAGAAACCGGAGCACCCAGAGGAAACCCACGCAGACATAGGGAGGATGTGCAAATTCCACACAGTCACCCAAGGGTGGAATTGAACCCAGGTACCTGGCACCGTGAGGCAGCAGTGCTAACCACTGTGCTACCATGCTACTCCTTTTTAAATTGACAGTCCATCACTTCATTCCCACATAGATCATCATAGAATCTCTACAGTGTGGAAACAGGTCCCTCAGCCCAACAAGTTCACACTGACCCTCAGAAAAGCGGATGAGCCCTTCGTATCTGGGTGAGACATTTCTTCATTCATCAAGAAATGTCACATCAGTTTATCCAAGAGCAACAAATGACTTAAAAAATAACTATTAAAGTTACTTTATCTCTAAGGCAATTTAAACTTTAACCAGAAATGTAGTGGTGTTCCCCTTTTATATTTATTGCCCCAAATCTTTCGATTAGTCCTGGAAACCAATCTTTTGATTGGGGATCCTGTAGAACGTACTTAGCACAAGAAGAGGGTATAAGAAAATGCATTAAGGACTACCCATTTTTATGACACTAGCTGCTATATTCTGGTGACAGCTTGGAAGTCCCCGCACTTCTGTGTGTTAGTGTACTTGTGAGGTGAATGTGGGGTGTGCTGGCGTGAATAGTATGGTAGCTAATACATAAATGTAGCAGGTGCATAAGGTGGCATAATCAACTCAGATAAATCAGGGGTGGGAAAAAGGGGTGTAAGGGGTGCACAGTTTTAAAAGGTGGTGAGTGCGAGGTTTAGAAGCATAGAAAATAGAATCCGTAAGTGGCTATACAAGCTCCTCAAGACTGCTCTACTAATTACAATCATGGCTGACCATCCAACACAATATCCGGTTCCCACGTTTCCCTCATATCTTTGGTCCCCAATAACCACAAGTGCTACATACAACTCTTTCTTGAAATCATACAATGTTCTGGCCTTGACCTTTTTGGCAATGAATTCAAAAGGCTCTCCACTTACTGGGTGAGTAAATTTTGTACCTCAGGCCCAAGTCATTTACCCTGTATCCTGAGACTGACCCCTAGTTCTGGACTCATCAGGAACATCCTTTTTTGCATCTATCTTGCCTAGTCCTGTTAAAATTCTATAGGATTCTCAGATATGCCACTCATTCTTCTGACGTCCAATATATATTGTGCTAACATTTCATATTTCAGTCCTGCTGTCGCAGGAATCAGACTGGTAAACTTTCACTGCACTCCCTTTATAGCAGAAGCATCCCTCCTCAAATAAAGGAAACTAAAATTACACACAATATTCCAGCTGTGGTCCTACCAAGACTCTGTATTTGCAGCAAGACAACCCTGTTCCTGTGGTCATATCCCTTTGCTATGAAGGCCAACATATTTGCCTTCTTTACCACATGCTGCACTTGCATTTAGCGACTGGTGTACGAGGACACCCAAGTCTCACCTTCCCCTCTGTGTTTATGGTCATTCAGATAATCTGCCTTCCTGGTTTTGCTACCAAAATGAATAACCTCATTTATCCATGTTATAATGTATCTGCTATGCATTTCCCCACTTACTCAGGTTGTCCAAGTCACACAAACATGTCTGCATCCCCCTCACAACTCACCCTCCCACCTAGCTGGGGATCTGAGAATTCCACCCCCCCCCCCTCCTTATTCAGGGGGTGGTGGGTATCTGGATCAAAGGGTCATACCAGCAGGAACTATCAAAACACTTTAGTATTTCGTTGAGCACTTGGAATGCCATTACATACAAGAATACAGGCCAAGTGCTAAAGCACTGGATTAGAATAGCTGGATGCTTGATGACCACATGAATACAATGGGCTATTTCCTGTGTTGTAAGAACACTCACTCTATTCCTTTAAACTTAAAATAAAGGTTAAATGGCCCCTGATGGGGCAGTGTAACAAAGATATGAACCAGTGGTTAACAAACTTATAAAAGGGAACTGAAATTTACTTCACATAACAGTGATGGAGCCAATGACACCTTCTAGCCCCTGTGATGCCAACTGGTCTCTAAAGGCCTCTAGTATCTGGTGAACACCAAATGCTCCCTTGCCATGGACAACTAAACATGAATATAACTACAAAAGAGCAGCAGTCAGGCACAACAAGCCCCTCCATGACCAGTGAAGTCATACCAGTGAAACGATATAAATGAGTTCATACCTGAACTTAGACAACATCCTTCTTGAATATAAACATGAGCCATACTGGAGTGGTCATATTCTAAAATGAATTATTTTCAGTCGCTGAACAAATCTTCAATCGCATTGTACATAACTGAGTGAATTCTAAATTAATTGTAAAGCAAGAATATGTAAGAGTGTTACTAGGGAAATTCAATCTTCATGTAAAAATCAACTTGAGTATAATTTATATTTGTGAAAACAAACTATTTAAACCAAATTATACTACTTAATGGCACCGGGAGAGGGGTAACATAGAGCATTGAAATTTTCATTGTGCGTTCTAGGCACATAAAGCTCCTTTAGACTCCCTGTCAGTCTATGAGTATAAAACAAATTCATTTAACAACTCGTGCAACAGTTCTGTTCCCCGCTAAATCTAACTGTTACTTCTGAGGAACTGCACGCCTCCGATCTGGACCAAGTGGTTGGTTATTATCAAGAAACTTTACTCTCAGCAAATCTTCTGCTATATCATTATCATTAAATTCATTCCTCCCCACTCCCTCCCGAAGGATCAGTGTTCAAGAGTATTGTGCCTGAAATGCTACATTTTGGGAAATTACTTTAAAGTATGAACTCTAAACTCTGAAATAAAGTGGGAGATCTGTTATCTACCATTCTCCTTCCCATGCAGAGAATTTCAATGTATTATCAAAGGAAATAGGGAAATGCATGATGAAAAAACAGTAATGCTGGAAAATGTTCAGTACATTTGTATGCCATGCTTGTGACTACTATTTTTAACGGAGCTGTTAAAATGAAGCTTTGTGTAAAGTAAATCACATGAATCTGTTGTAGTACTCCCCATCCGATATTGGAATGTTACTCAACTAGCAATGTAGAGAAAAAACTTTCATTCTCATTATGGCGGCAAGGGAATTTAAATTAATCTATTTAATCCATAACATAGCTATGATCAGCATAATGATGAGAAAACTATTGGTTATAAAAACACATCTCCTTCATTAATGTCCTGTAGCAAAGGAAATCTGCCATCTCTACCCAGTTATATCATGTCTGATGCTACAGTGTAGAAACAGGTCATTCAGCCCAACAAGTCCACACCGCCCCTCTGAAGAGCGTGCCACTCAGACCCATTCCCCTACCCCTGCAATACCCCACGTTAAATCCACCTAACTTAAACATCCCTAGACACTTTGGGCAATTTAGCATGGCAAATCCACCTAACCTGCACATCTTTGGAGTGTGGGAGGAAACTGGAATTTGCAGAGGAAACCCATGAAGACACAGTTAGAATGTGCAACTTCCACACAGTCACCACACAAGGCTGGAATGGAACCCGGGTCCCTGGTGCTGTGAGGCAGCAGTGCTGACCACTGAGCCACCGTGCTGCCCTCCTATAGATCCAAGTAATCTGGTTGCCTCATCTGCCATCAGAATTGGTCTAGTAAACCACTACGTTCTATCATGCTGCTGTAGCAAACAGGTCTAATCAGCACTAAACCAAATACAATTATTGAAGGACACATTACTGACATCTTAAGAATTGGCAATAAATACTATAAATACTAAATATCACCAACATCCAAATTCCATGAATTCGGGCAAACAGACAGAGTAACCACCTCTCTATTAAAATGAATAGGGCTAGTTTATAGTCAAGTGATGTCATGAAGTGAGTCAATTCAAAAATCACTGGGATCAACGTTTTGTGGCTTTTAAAAAAAACTGAATTCTTTTCCCCCTGGAAATTGCCACTCATCTAAACTAGACGTTCGCCATACCAAAGAATTACAGCCAAATGCCCAAGATTAAGAACTAGTCCTTGGAGAAGCTTGTGCTCCCTCTAAATGCATTACTGAACTTTTAGGTGGTGTCCTGGTATGAAGTAGGTTTAATAAACACATCATCCAATTGCATGCTGTCAGTGACTATTGGTTATTCTGTACCACTGTAATGTGGAAGTATAAACAGCTTCCTTCTGTAATCAAAACTGGACATGAACTAAAATACAAAACAAAAATGTTTATTTTTCAACAAAAATGACTTTTAAAAGCAACCAAAACAGAAATCATTTCAAAACGTTCTCACATGTAGTTTTGATTGTTCACCCATGAGGAGAAAGTAAAGGTTTTATGAAAGAAACCAGATAACCCAAGCTATAGTGTTTCACATTTCATTAAGTGCCCCACTCATTGAACAGAACAAAAATAGCATGAATTTTCAACTACCTTTTTAATACTGTACAATGTACTGTGCAATAGATTTAAACATGGGTATTATACAGACAGGAAAATTTATATAATTTACATTGCTGAGTATAAAGGTTGCTGAAAAAAAGTAGTAGTGACAAACAAACTTAGATGTTCAAGGGAAGAACTATATTTCTAAGAAGCAATGATCATCAGCTTGACAAATAATTTGAATTCTTACAAGTCTACCTGCAAAGACATCTGATATGACCACAAGATCGCAGTTTATGGTTCAAAGCCAAAACTGTTGAAATAATTTCAGATGTTGGGGATCATTTATCAGATTCACCAATACTTTCACCAAATTGTCTGAAGTGATAACAGAATCGAAGCATTAAGTCAGAGAGAAAATGTTACTGTAAAACATTCAATTGCAAGGTAAACGGCACACAGATTGAAACATGCATCCAGTCACAAGAGATGTTGCATCGATCATTCAGAAGCTGTCATCAGCTTTTGATCATGATGATGCATGTTGCTATGTTTCGCATACTAACATGAACGCCAAATGCAAGTCATCATTCTAGTTTGAAAAGTTATCCTGAAATGAAGTGGATACAATGTGAAAAGAACAGATCTTGGTGATCAACAATAAATATGCACTCACTTTGGAAAACAGGCCCAAAATTGGAAGCACCTTAATTTTAAAAAGTCATATATGAAGCAAGTGTATTTTAACAATCCAATAAATGTGTTTAAATTAGAACATTTGAAAATAGATGGCCAGGAATAGTATTAAAGCATATAGTAAAGAAAACATAGGTTTCTTTAGGTTTGTCTTATTTCAGACAATAATAAAATATTCTCAATTATGGATTACAGAAATCAAAAGACTACAAATAGGCATCAACTTACAGCAGAACAACCACTATCTTCACTTAAGATTCAAAACTTCACTCAAAAGTATCGCCTTAAAGTAGTTAAAAGAAACAAGCAAAACGTTTAAGGTTAAAAAAAATGTCTTGACTGGTTGCCAAAAGACACAAGTAGGAAAAGTGCTGCAGAGCTGTAAACTACATAATATTTCAAATTTTACAGTCCTGTGACAAAGGCCATTTTCTATGACTGTGGATACACGCTTCACTGTTTCCTGCAGAACTTGCAGTTAACAGTTTTGGTTGAGATTACTCATTTCACTTCCAGAATGTCAAAAGGTTAAGAATTTAAAACTAAAGAGTTTCGATAACATTTCTCTATTTAGCCACAGCCAATTACTCCATATATACAAATGCATTAGTAACTTCTTTGAATTTATTATCAGTAACCCGTTAAAAAAGGAATATATACAGCACAAAACCTCATGTTTTGATAATCCATTGATTTCATTGATAATATTTTTGCATCTGGCATAGCAGAACAGATGAACAACTGTTAAATCCAGACAAAGGAACAAACCAGCATAAATTTGCGATTAAATATAATTCCAAATAAAATATATTTTACAAACAGCAGATAAATTATGTTCATCAAGCTACAAATATTTCTATATTCAACCGGGAGAATCAGAAAAGAACTCCAGGAAATAATCTATGAAGATGATCAGGAACTGGTGCAATGAAGTACTGTATTCAACAATGCACTGATTGGATAGCTGAGAACAAACTATATATACTGTAAAATCCTGTATCTAACCCAATGATTTCCAGCAATCCATGAAGGTCTATGAGCATCAGATAGTGACTTGAGCTAAAATGGTCAAATGCACACCAGTAGAAATTACTTATAAAAAGTGTTCTTCATTGAAGTGTACTGGTCATATTTGGCCGTGGGAGGGAAACATAACTTGCTCCTTTGCAGACAATGACGGATCCATATATTGCTCATAGTTATGTAAGTTTTACAGCAATTTTGCTCTGTTCTTTTCTCAGTAATCTTTGTGCATCCTTCTCCATTTTCTTCCTTTGTTGCTCAGCTGATCTCTTCTCTCTCTCTGCAAGTTTCTGCTGCCTGAAGGTTGTGGAAAAGACAGGAAAAATGAAGATTTATACAGAAAATAGCCCAGCATTTTATTTAGGAGAAAGTGATAAACAAATGCTTAGCTCTATTGCGATGAATCTTGAAAAACAAAAAGTTGCTACCAAAAAATAAAACACACCTTGCACAGTAACACAAGTTATACTTTAGGGCAGCCCTCAATATTGATGCATCAACTAGATACTTCAAATCACTAAACGAAAACATTTGCACAAATCAACATTAACAACTCTACTAATTTTGTAGCAAGATGCAGCTTTTTAATGTTATTTTAGTTTAGAAAAGGACATCTGCATTCAGCACATGCATACTTTATATTAAATTTCTGAACATTCAGTCCATCTGGTGTACTTTAAGTCATTCTTGGGATGTGGGTGTTGCTGGCTGGGCCAGCACTTGCTGCTTAACCTAGGTGCCCTTGAGGAAGTGGTGACAAGCTGCTTTCTTCAACTGCTACAGGTCACTCAGTGTACGAACATCCACAATGCTGCTGGGGAGAGAGCTCCAGGAATTTGACCCAGCGACAAATATATTTTCCCAAGTCAGGATGGCCAATGTCTTCAAGGTGATGGTCTTCAGAACATATCTGCTGCCCTTGTCATTCTAGACGGCAGTGGTCGTAGAGAGGTCATGAACTTCTGCAGTACATTTTGTGGATGAGACACAAGCTGCATTAGTAATGCAGGAATGAACGTGTATAGATGTGGCGCTTACTAAAAAGGTTGCTTTATTATGGATGGCATCAAGCTGGAGGAGCTGCACTCATCCACGCAAGTGTGGAGCATTCCATTATCCTTTTGACATGTGCCCTGTAGACAGGAAACAGGCTCTGGGAGTTATGTGACAAGTCAAATGCCGCAGCACTCCTAACCTCTTGACCTGCGATTGTTGTCACAGCATTGTATGCACACGCATACGTCTATTTTAAGTTTTTGGTCAATGGTAACCCGAGGATATTGATAGTGGGGATTCAGCGACGGCAAGGCCACTCTGTGACAAGACGCAATGTTTAAACTGTTGTTGAAGATGCACATTTCCTGGCAGTTGTGTGATTTTAATGCAACTTCCCACCATCTGCCCAAGCCTGGATATTTTCCTAGTCTTGATATATTTTAAACAGGTTTTTTCAGTACCTCAGCAGTTGTGAATGTTGCTGAATAATGTACAATTATTAGTGAACATCAGTGGAGGAATGGTCATTGAAGATCCAACTGTCTTCAGTTGCTTCTAAGACACTACCCCAAGGAATTCATGCAGTGGTGTTTTGTGAATAAGATGACCGACCCATGCAACCACAACCATTTTCCTGTGTGCTAAGCATGACACCAACCAGCAAGAAATTTACACCTATCACCTCCTCTTCCTTCTCCCCCTCGGCTTTCAATACCAACACCATGACACACTACCCCTCTTTCCCAATGACTCTACTTCTACTGAGGCTCCTTTACACCGCACTTGGTCAAATACTGCCTTGAGTCACTCATGTCACCTTTGGAATTCAGTTCTTTGTCCATGGTTGAACCAAGACTGTAATGCGATCAGGAGCTGAGTGGCCTTCACAGAACGCAAATTGAGTGTCAGTAAGCGAGAGATAATGGGAACTGCAGATGCTGGAGAATCCAAGATAACAAAGTGTGAAGCTGGATGAACACAGCAGGCGAAGAAGCATCTCAGGAGCACAAAAGCACACAGGAGCTTTAGTGCTCCCGAGATGCTGCTTGTCCTGCTGTGTTCATCCAGCTTCACACTGTCAATAAGCAAGTTATTGTTGATGATCCCTTCACCGATCAAGAGTAGACTGACAGGACGGTAAATGTCGATGTTGGATTTGTCCTGCTTTTTAGTGTATAAAACATACCTGGCAATTTCCATAATGTCAGACAGTCCATATCGTAGGTGCACTGGAATGTCCTGACTACATTCCAACAAGCTGTTCCAGTGCACCTACGATATGGACTGTCTGACATTGTGGAAATTGCCAGGTATGTTTTATACACTAAAAAGCAGGACAAATCCAACATCAACATTTATCGTCCCATCAGTCTACTCTTGATTATCAGTGAAGGGATCATCAACAATAACTTGGTTATTGATGCTTAGTTTGCGTTCTGTAAGGGTCACTCAGCTTTTGATCTCATTACAGTCTTGGTTCAAACATGGACAAAAACAAAAGCTGAATTCCAAAGGTGAAGTGAGAGCGATTACCCTTGACATCAAGGCCTCACATGACCCAGTGTGAGGTATCAAGGATCCAAGCAAAACTGGAATCAATGGGCATCAGGGGGCAGACTAGCCGCTGGTTGGAGTCATACCTGGCTCAAAGGAGGATACTCATGATTGTTGGAGGTCAGTCATCTTAGTTCCAGGATATCTCCGCAGGAGCTCCTCAGGGTAATGCCCTTGGCCCAACCATCTTCGGCTGCTTCAATGACCTTCCTTCCATCACAATGTCAAAAAGGAAGGGTGTTTGCTGATACTCCACAATGTTTAGCACTAATCACAACTCCCCAGAGACTGATGCCATCCATGTTCAAATGCAACAAGATCTAGACCTTCTGCAGGTCAGGGCTGACAAGTGGCATGTACCATTTGCATCACACAAATGCCAGGCAATGACCACATCCAATAACAGACAGACAGACCGACCGACCATCTAACCACCACCTCTTTACGTTCAATGGTGTTACCATCACAGAATCCCCCCCACTATTAACATCCTGGGGATTACCATTAACCAGAAACTTAACTTGACTCGCCATATAAACAAGCGGCTAGAAGAGAAGCTCAGAGCCTAGGAATACTGCAGCGAGTAATTCACCTCCTGAATCCCCAAAACCTGTTCACCATCTACAATACACAAGTCAGGAGTATGACCGAATGCTCCCCACTTGCCTGGATGGGTGCATTTCCAACACCAAGCGGGACAAAGCTGCTCACTTGCTTGGCACCACACCCATCACCACCGATGCTTAGCAACTATCCACAAGAAGCACTGAAGAAATCCACCCAAGATCTTTAGATGTTACCTTCCAAATCCATGACCTCTTTAATCTAGAAGGACAAGGCAGCAAGTTCACCTCCAAGCCACTTGCCACCTTGACTTGGAAATATAAATCACGATTCCTTCAGTGTGGCTGGGTTGTAGGTCTGGAATTCCCTTCCTAAGTGGACTGTGGGTCAACCTCCAACATAAACTGCAGCAATTTAAGGAAGCAGCTCACCTCACTTTCTCAAAGGCAACTAGGTATTATAAATGCTGGCCAGCCAGAAATGCCCATGTCCCATGAGTGAATAAAGAATAATCTGGTTGCTTGTAATGGAGCTAAGTTGAAAAATCAGAGACTTTAGTGATATGAAAACCTCTGTTACTTGTTAGAGAGCCATCTTTCACATAGCGTAATTCATATTAAAAATTGTTTCTGCTATCTAGATAAACTGCCTTAATACTTGTATTGTTATAGGGTTCAAATAATTTAGCTTTCTTGGCCTACGATTGGACACAGGGCATATTTTTAATACCACTGAATTCAGACAGCTTCTTTATCATGAATAAATTGTAAATAGTATTTGAAATGAAAATCATGTTTAATAATGTGCTCATGCTATTAACTTGTAGCAGACATCTATTAAACAAAATGCCAGGGCAATATGTCGATCATATAACATCACGTTGAAAGATTACAGTGAAGAAAATTGTCATAGAAGGGCAATGAATATGGTCCAAGAAGGCTGTAAAAGCCTACTGTCAACAGAAAGTGTTTAAAATTAAATACAACAATTTTAATATTTGAAAATACTGGAAATCAGGTCAGGCAACATCTAGGCTGAGGAAGTGAACTAATTTTTCAGGTCATCAGAACCCACAATTGCAACAGTTTGCTTTGTAGAAGCATTTTTAAAAGTGAAAGAGGTATACAGGCAGTAAGGTAATAGAAACATGGGGGGGGGTCAAGCGTAGACAAGGCAGGGAATGTGATGAAACATTCCAAATAAGCTGCACATTCTGGAGTGTAGGATGAGGCAAGCTAGGTAATGGCGAACAGCTATCCTTAAATTAGTTCACAAAGTCCCCAAAATGAGCCAGATCAGAGTTTCTATCATTACATCCATCAAAAGACGAAGATGTGAAAATGTAATACAACAAAAAAGGCAAACTAAATCACCGATGCCATGATTTGAAATACTTTGCAAAACAGACCTTTTCTTTGTATGCACTGGTGATCACAATCATATTTGAATGAATCAAAGATACATAATAAATTCTAATCAATATAGTGGGTTGTGAGCATGCATAAAAATGATGCAGTTAACTCTGCAATCTTCTACAGAAAAGACAGAACTCCTCATTATATGAAAATACTACATAAACAACAAATGCAAGAACTCTGCAACAAAAAGCTTAAACTACCAGAAATTGTAAATTCCGAACGGATTCACTAAAGTTTGAGAGAAGGAATATCTGCTGTCCTTATCTGGTTTTGCCCAGGTGCAACTCCAGATTCAAAACAACATGACTGGATTTTGCAAGTTAGTCAGTTCAAGGGTAATTAGGGATGGGCAACAAATGCTGGCCTAATGAGAGACACTCATATCCATGAAACAACTTGTAAAAGCTGCTTTCCTCCAACTCTGATTGTGATGAATCTCACCGCACTTTTACTCCACTGGTCAGTAACTCTCACACACTGAATATCTCTTTCTTTGGCTCATGTCAGTTTTTGCCTGGACTATACCCCTATGAAGCTCCTTGGCACTTCTATAATGTCAAAGACAACTGCAACTTATTGTTCAACATTTGTATGCTTTGGCTAGGGTATTAATACAGAATCAATGGTGTAAGCCATTATACACAATATGTTTGGGTACCAATGACATCTAAATTTGAAATACCTCAGCACTTCTTCTGCCTCCCAGGTGGCATCTCCCTCCTCTTCCCAGGCATTAGTATTTTCCTGCCAAGTCTCAAAATCCCCCAGTTCAGGCTGTAAAAGAAGACAGTAATCATTTTCCTGCAATGGAAGTTGTAACACAACGCAATACTATCCCACCTTCAAAAACTCGACCTCTACAACGAAGTTTATTGTACTCTACTGAACACGGACATTTCTGAATTTTAGATTAATACAAAAAGAGCTGGGAACTTCTAGATCACTGTTCTTGTACTGATGCAAGGTCAAAATCCTTGAAATGCACCCATCAGTGGTGCAATGACTACCTTACTATCAGAAGATCTGGGCAATTTATATTGGCTTTCACGTACACAGTGCATTTCACAGCCAACTGATTATGTGTAAGCCATTGTATGCAATAAAGAAAACAAAGTCAAGACATTGAGAAAACTGAGTTTAAGCCTCAAGTTAACAATACTGGGCAATATAGACTACAGTTCCTTTCCTGCTTTTCTGGAGAAGGTGAGAAAATGTGAAACAATATTAATTAGCAACTTGTGAAAGAATAGTGATAACGCTTCAGCACATTGAACAAATTTAATTCCATGCCTTGAATTATAATTAAAACTGACAAAAATTTGGATCAGTTAACACTTCTAGAATTTCACTGGCATTTTTCAAGCCCAATTCCAGTGTCAATTATGGAACAAGAGTCAATACACTTACAACATAAAGCTAAAGCTTAAATTCTGGAATATCATGACTGCTAACCATTATAATCACTTGATTTTAATTCTGCCATAAAACAAAGCCTAGCCCTGATCAGTCAGTTCATTCAATTTTACTTCTTGCCTAGGAGTTATTAGAAATAAAATTCCATGCAAAGTAATTAAAATACTTACTGACGGTTGATTGAATGGGATGTCCTGTGTAGCTGCTAGTCTACTGGAAAATCCTACACTACCATCCTGGATTCCAAAATTTAATGGTTCTTTTTTCTTAATAATAATCTATGAAACAAGGAATGTGTGTTAATTCAAGCAAAGACTTACTGAATTTAAGATGGGATTGTAAGAATTCTACATTTTGAGAAATCATACAAAATTCAATTCAAAGTCTGTCCAAGTCCGACCAAATTTCGTAGCACAAATTCAAACTAACTTATACAACCGAGTTGTTTAATTTTATTACTAATGGTAGTAAAGAATAAAATAGTAAGTGGCTCATTAATACTTGCTTAAACATTTTTCTATTTTTCAATATTAGCATAACCTGGAGAATATTAACTTGACATACTTTTTGAGGTTTTCGTATGGTTGGTGTCATATCTTTAAAGTAATCAGGTTCTTCAGGCTCTCCAGTACCATTCTGTTGTGCTGCTATATTACCATTGCCTCCCTCAATCTTAATGCTCGTTGGGCCATCTTCATCCCAAGAACTCCATTCTTCGACCTCAGGCTTGGAAGATGAAAAATTATTAAAAATCAATTCCAAAAAACCAACTTCCATGTTATCAAACAACCTTTTTGTTTTGTTTTGTTTTGTCAGCTTATACATGAGAAACGCTTAATTCAACTGTGGATTCTACGAACACTCAAATTCACACAGGCATAGTTTTCTTTTTACCAATATGGAGTGCTTATTCCCTCCTCACAGGAAAATATTCTATTTACTGAAACCCAAAAAGCTTCAGTAGACACAAATCGGCAACAACCATTTTCTGGCCAGTCAAGTGGTGTACAGGTTAATTACCACGCTAATTAATGTTCGCTCAACAAAACTCAGAAGTACTTCTTTTGGACATTTAAGTCTCAGTACACATTGACTAGCTGCTTCAGAAAAGAACACGGTTTGAGTTCCCTCAGATATCTTGAACTCCGAGGAACTGTCTGATTTCAGGTATGGTCTGCACGTCTGAGGATCCGGGAGCAAGAATCCTGGCAGGAAATGTGGAGTTCAGTCCTCACTGAAAGAAAATGGGAGTGCAGTGGTATTCTAACTGACTTCCACGCCTTGGAATTTCCAGGCCCATGTTTAACAAATTTATTGGATTTCTCTGAAAGGAATTATATATGCTGTAGATAAAGGGGAGCCTGAAAACATGCTGGGCCTGGATTTCCAGAAGGCACTTGAAAAGGTGGTACATTAAAGTATTTTGTAGAAAATAAAAGCTCATGGTGTAAAGGGTAACATGTTAGCACAGAGAAAATTCACTCACTGTCAAAAAATAAACACGCAAGAATAAATCATTAGTTTGATCATCTGGATGTGACAAGTAAAATCCTGTCTAGGTCCGTGTTTGATGTCAGCTTTTACGAACTCTATCAATAACTTAGAGAACGTCTCAATTTGTTGATGACAAAAAAGATAGGTACTAAAATATATTGAGAACATGACATAAAGAGTTTACAGATGGACACAGACAGTTTCAGTGAATTGGCAAAAAGTGTGACAGATGTGGGGGAGGCAAAGGCCTAGCGGTATTACCGCTGGGACCGTTAATCCAGAGACACAGATCCCATTCTGGAGACCCAGGTTAAAATCCCACCACAGCAGATGGTGGAATTTGAATTCAATTTAAAAAAATCTGTAATTAAGAATCTAATGACCATGAATTCATTGTCGATTGTCGGGGGAGAAAACCATCTGGTTCACTAATGTCCTTTAGGGAAGGAAACTGCCACCCTTACCTGATCTGGTCTACATGTGACTCCAGACCCACTGCAATGTGGTTGATGCTGAAATGCCTTCTGGGCAATCAGGGATGGGCAATAAACGCTGCCTAGCCAGTGATGCCCTTCTCCCATGAAGGGATAAAAAAATGCAAGAATAATGTGGGAAAATGCACAATTAGAAAAGGAATTGAAAAAAAAACTACTTAATAGAAGACAATTGTGGAATTGAGAGGAATCTAGATGCTCGAGTCCATGAGACACAAACTGGTAGGATGCAGGTTAATTAAGCAACTGAGAAAGCTCTTAGAAGACTACCCTTTATTGCAAGAGAAATTGGACACAGAAGTAAAGATGCCATGTTTCAGTTACACACAGTATTTGTGAGACCATATCTCAAACATCACATGCAGTTTGGTCTCAGAAGGTTGCAAAATAAATTGAAGGGAGTTTACTAAATTTTTTTAAGATAACTCATTCCGATATCAACCTCCAAAACTTGTCAAATTTGCAATACAAGAAAAGAAAGAATGGATGAAATAAATACATGAAGTCATCAATTGCCACAAAAACCCACGTGATTCACTGATCTCTTTTATCTGTCATCCTTATCTGGCCTGGGCAGGTACAGGGCCTGAGGCGTGGTTTTTGCAATGTACTTTTACCTCTGTACTTGAAAGAAAATAGCTACTGACCCCATTGTGATTTTTCCCCTCCATTTTTCACACTAATTATGCCTATTTTAATAATTATTCTGGTAATCCTGAAATGTGGTGCAATTTCTTTGCAGGTACCAATGACATTAAGAAAGCAAATTGGCTCAACAGATATTTCTCAGTCTTATGCACGCAGATACCCAAATGTGTGCCATTTTCATAGAATCTGGATTGAAATAAAGGGGTGGAAGTCCTTAACATTAGTCTTCAGTACCCTCAGTCACAATGATCTTCCATCGTAATGTAGAAAATAGGATGTTTCCAATCACTACATTCACAACTCTTCAGACAATGAAGTAGTTAGTGCCTGCATGCAGCAAAACGTGAACATTCAAGTGTGTGATGCTAAGTAGTAAGAAACACATACAACTACCAGGCAATAAGCATCTCCACTAGAAGGGGCCAACAAAGTCCCCTTGATATTCAATAACCAGAGAACTAGCATTCACTAAAAGCTCTACAGGACCTTCCACAAAAATACTGTGGCTGTGAGGTATTCCATGTTGCGCAACTTAAACAACTTCCAGGGAGTGTTGAAATAAACTCAACTTGCTCAAACAATTCTCAGTAAACTCAAAACCAGCAGTTCAAAACGATGCTTCTTGACTGGCACCTCATCCAACAGTTTAAACTTTTACCTTCTTTGGGATCGACCCACTGTGGCTGCAGTAAGCGTGATTTAGAAATGCACTGGAGCAACTCAAAGCTTTCTTCAGTAGTACCTCCCAAAAGTGCAAACTATTCTGCCTAGAACATAGTGAACAGATGCATAGGAACACCATCACCATACACCCTCCAGACTCGGAAGTACATTGTCATCAATTCAGCATTATAGGATACAAATCCTGAAGCTTCCAATCTGCCTGCACTTAAGGGTGTAGCTGTTCAAGAACACAGTTCATGACCACTCTCAAGGACAGTCAGAGGAGCAATAAATTTTGGCTTATCAATGATGATATCCTATGAACAATAAAATGCAACCAGCCAGAGGTACAGACATTTTTCTCTTCATTCTTTCAGTGGATGTGAGTATCAATGGCAAAGCCAGCATCTGCACGTATATCCATCCCCAACGGACAATGAATCGAATGGCTTGTTAGGCAATTTCAGCTGACTGTTAAAAATCAACCAAATTGCTGTAGGTCTGGAGTCAAATGCAAATCAGACCAGACAATGATAACAGATTCCCTCCCTTAAAAAGGAAATTAGTGAACAAAATGAGTCAAAGACTATTTTATAGTTATTACTATTTGGTAAAAAGACACTATTGTTTTGCAACCAATAACAGCAAATAAAGCACTCAATTAAAATTACCACTAATTTAATGGCAAGACTTTTTTTCCCCAAAATGGGTACCTGCTTAGGAACTGATGGGTAATCAACTGTTGTTGGTAAGGTTATTTGATCGCCACTCAATTTCCTACCTCTTCCAGACCTTAAGAGAAAAAAATAATGCAGCATTAGCACACTATAATGTGTAATCTTCCATTTTATTTTAAATAACAAATGTACTTAATTAATCTGAAATATTGTGCAATTGTTTTACCCAAGAGCTACCCGAAATTCAATGTTGTGTGAAGGAGTTGCCCCAAGGATTTTTAGTTAGCACCATCTAACAACATAAACTAATTATTAAATTGTCACAGTTGAAGTAAAGCTATAAAAAAAAACTTTAATTTCAAGCAGAGGTCAGTTCAAACAAGTTTAATATTTTAATTATAACTGAAAACTAAACACTGGGCCAATATTCGAGATACCAAAGTGTGGAGCTGGATGAACACAACAGGCCAAGCAGCATTTTAGGAGCACAAAAATTGACGTTTCGGGCCTAGACTTCTGAAGAAGGGCCTAGGCCCGAAACGCCAGCTTTTGTGCTCCTAAGACGCTGTTGGGCCTGCTGTGTTCATCCAGATCCACACCTTGTTATCTTGGATTCTTTAGCATCTGCAGTTCCCATTATCACTGGGCCAATATTCAGTTGGGCTGATAACTATTCAAACAGGCTAAGCTAAAAGTGAAGTACTGCGAGTGCTGGACATCTGAAGTACAAAGTCCTGGAGAAGTTCAGGTGATCTACATAGCACGAACAGTTAATATTAAGTCCAATATAACTTCTTCAGTGCTCTACAGTTCTACTGGACTGGAAACATTACCTCTTTACTTCCCTTCATAGAAGCTGCCAGGTCAGCTGAGCTTCTCCAGCTCCATTTGTATTTAGAGAGAATTCTTGCTTAAAGATTTTCTATCATGTAGCAAGTTCAGGTTTAAATTACAAAACAGCGGCTTAGATTCAATGATCAAGCTACACAGGAAGCCTTTTTCTAAAGAACACTTCACACAAAGGAAGTGCAATATCAGTAACCTGTATCAATATCAGTGAACAGTATCCAAGTAGAAGCTAGAGCAAAACAAAAATAATTATGCCTGCAAACTAGTCAAAGTTTTTTCACATGGGCACCTCCAAGCATTTGGATCTTTGGGCTTCAAAATACTATAACTGTTAATTTTGAATCAGAAATATGACTGAAAGCTCAATAGTTTCAGTTTAAATGTATAAATCCTGTAACTGAACAAAAAAGATGAGTACATCAACCATGGTTTCCAGCAACTAGGCATGCTACAGATGTTTTAAAACTTGCCACTTTAACAGTAGACTATGCAGCGTTGCCCCCCACCACCCAAGTTTGTTTTGTTCCCATCTCATCTCAATATTTGCATCACTAAACTACAAGGCAATGACCAATTCCAATCACATATCATGAATACCAAAGGAACATGGTTATTCTGACATTGCCAAATTGCCCCAACATTAACATCCTTGGCTAACTATTGACGAGAATACAAGAACAACCACAACACTGTCATGGTTATTGGAAGCAAGTCAGCAGCAGCGAGCGACTCACCTTACTTTTCAAACCATCTCCAGGATCCGTAAGGTTTGAATCCAAATTGTGATAGAATACTGTCCATTTTCTTGGTTTAAAGCTGCTAGAACATTCAAGAAACTTGATACCAATGAGGACAAAAGGAATGTCCTTTATCGACATCCCATTCATCCAATGCTTATCATCGTTTTGCCATAGCTGAAGTGAATACTTTCTGTATGCTAACTTCAGTAATATCTCCTAGGCCATGATTGTCAACCTCAACAGGGGCAAGGGCAGGGGGTGTAAGAGAGAATCAGCAAATATAAATTTCTCTGCAAGCCACACACTGCCCAAACTTGGACGTGCAGCATCATTCTTCCATCAACATTTGTTGCAGTAGTTTTAAGATCAAGTATGACTTACTCAAGGACAAGAAATAAGTAGATAGATGCCACAAATCAGTATAAAAACAGCGATAACACAGTGTGAAGCTGGAGGAACGCAGCAGGCCAGGCAGCAGAGGAGCAGGAAAGTTGACGTTTCAGGTCAGAACCTTTCTTCAGAAACCTGAAACGTCAACTTTCCTGCTCCTCTAATGCTGCCTGGCCTGCTGCGTTCCTCCAGCTCGAAACTGTGTTATCTCTGACTCCAGCATGAGCAGTTCTTGCAAAACCCCTACTTTTAAAAATAAACACTTGCTGTTGGAGGACTACTTAAAAAGACACCAGTGATCCATCTGAATTTTACTCAAGTGAAGAAGATTTAAGTACGTCTGCAGTATTTGAACAGAAGAAAGCATTACCCGTACCCGCACCCCCCCCCCCCGAAGTGTGATATCGTTCTTGCCTATATCCACATTTCAAACAATGAGCCAGAACAGAAGCAAATCATTCCTTTGCCACCTCTGTTGTAAGTGATTATTTACAATATCCTGACTTTTGCCCAGCTGAGATGAATAAATGCGCAAGAATTGAGCGATTTTTTTTGAAAATAATTGTGAGCTTACTTTGCTTTTGAGCTACTTTAGCACATTTGGTAGTTAATCCAGCGTTAACTTACAATTAACTAAATATGCCATACAAATTTAAGGTGTTACAGGCAAGATGCATTTGCTGACAACAAAGCTTTGTAAAACAAGTCTGGCAAAGTGACTGAACAGGTAACAGAAAATATTTAATGTGGAGAATTCTGAAACCAGGAAAATCCCACAAGGGGAATGAGGCTAAATGACCTGAAGGATATAGAGGAAAAACAGAAAATTTCCTTAAAACGCAAATGCAGGTAAAGTCTTATGAAATTTAAGATGCTCATTTTCTTGATAAAAGTAACATGCAAGGGCCTGCAATAGTGCAATGCAATAATTCTCAATCTTTCCTGGACCCCTTTTCAAACAGATCAGTGAACAGAGCACTCCAAATCAAACACAATGACAGGATTATTTTACACAAGCCTGTACAGGTATTGTTATGTACTACCAGACTTTCCTTACTTAGATTCAGTGTGGTGGCTAAGACACAAAGGTCCAGATTAACTGACGGTTAGATAATTATTTCAGAACCAGAGATGGGAATTGCACACAGGACCCTAAAGGAATTCCATTTTCCTAATACCTGGAACCTCCATAAAGTATTTATTTAAAATCAGAGAATACAGAGAGTTCCAACGGAATGAAGTGGAAAGTGACTTCAGAAAAGCAAGACTATTAAACTAATGTAATTCCTGAGTCACAATTAAAGTAACTGCTTAGATCAGAAACATCATAAGGTCGACCTACTTGGCACTGTACTCCCTCCTCAGATTCCCTACCTGCCTAGCATCCTAACATCACAGTTACTTAATGAACTTACTCTTTAACAGGAGCTGTCAAAGAGGCTGCAATGCTAGGCCTTTAAAATTACAAAATATGGCAGCTGACTCTGAATAGCCGAGTGTGAGATTTGCCTTTCCCTAACTCTTACCCTATGGGTGCCTATCAGCATCCAGGTCTGGACCCAAAAAGTCAGCTTTCCAGCTGTGTTCATCTCGTTCTACACCTTGTTATCTCAGATTCTCCAGCACTGGCAGTTCCTACTATCTCAGTATCCAAATACAGCTTTGCATTCTGAAGCAGCATTATCCAAATTCTACTATCAGAGCAAGGAGCTGTTTGGTTGCATAAAAAGGGCATAATAACAATTTGCATGTGATTACCACTCCTGAGAAACACAGGTCCAATTATGTTCAACTGCATTTACTCACCTCTTAGACAGGACCAGAAAACCATATCTATAGTCAGTAATTAATGAACTCAATTGTGTTAGAGTATCCCATTAAATGTGTCTGAAACAATACAGGAATGCTTAGAATTGAGCCCAGCGTTAAAATACCAATACTGTTGTAGAAGTGTCATTATACAAATGTAATTATGCACGTATAACAAGTATGTACTTAATTCATACATAACACCAGGAGAACATCCAGTATTAAAATGAGTGGTGACATCAATGGTGATCCAAAAGCCCAGGATTCTGTTCTAGGGATATACGTTCAAATCCTAACAAGGCCGATGGCAGAATTTGAATTCAGTTGATAAATCTAGAATCAAAATCCAGTCTAATGGTAATCATGAAACCATTGTAGAAAGTCCAAGAAGTTGTTATAACACATGACTATGTGCCCGTCAAACATCATACACAGCACTGGATTGACAGTGCTAAGAGATCCCACAATCAGCAGATCAGACCTAAGTTTTGCTGCCCTACCACTTCCAAACTTGAAAGCTGGAGGACAAATATCTAATAGGATATTTGTGGGAGTTCTTCCTATCTTCAATGATAGAGAAGCTCAGCACATCTGTGGAAAAAGTAAGGATGAAGCATTTGCAAGGATTTTCAGCCAGAAGTCGATCATCCATCTCTACTACTTCCTGAGGTCTCCTGAACCACAGAAGGCAGTTTGCAACCAATTTAATTCACTCCACATCATATCAAACAATTGAGGGCTGGATACTGAAAAGGCGATTAACCTGGACACCACTCTGCCAACAGTACTGAAGACTTCTGCTCCAGAACTAGCCATTCGAGCTGATCCAATGCAGCTACAACACAGGCATCTACCCAGCAACACGCAAGATTGTTTACGTATTTCTTTTC
>NC_081358.1:23384975-23527208 GCF_030684315.1 Stegostoma tigrinum
GTTATCAGGCTTTTGAATGGAACTCTTTAATGTTAATGTTGATCTTTCTCTGCACCTTCTGTAACATTGAAGCCTGCACTCTGTCCTGTTATTGCGATGCACTTGAATGGTATTGACCTGCCTGTAAGGCATGTAAGACAACAATTTTCTCTGTACCTCAGCACATGTGACAATAATAAATCAAATCAAAACAAATCAAACCAATGGATCAGAACTCACAACTGGTGAAGACATTGAATTTCCATGACCTACAAACCTTCAATACTAATCAAAACTACCCACAGAACCACAGAATCATTCTAAAGATTTTGACAGTACAGAACAAGCCATTCAGCCCATCATGTGTTTGCCAGCTCTTTGCCTTTTTGCTCCCCACATCTCAACATAATCCTCTGCTTCAACTTATCTCATTTTATTTTAAAATCTCTGAATCAGTCACTCCCTGAAGCAAAATGTTCCATTTTCTGACATTCTTCTATGAAAAGGCGCTCTCTTAAATTTTTTGCTCGCTCACTCACAGAACGATAATTAAGTTACTCATCAGTAAGTTCCCAGAGGAAACATCCCTCCCCTGTTCACTCATGCACAGAATTGCTCTGATGCATCTTACAAGCAACTTCAAGAAATTCAGGTTCTTAAAGGAACTACTGGATAGTATCACCAAACAGTCAGCTTAATCTTCAGTATTTACCTTATTGTGGATGTGGGATCACACATTCTCTTGTATCACTCGTATTCTGTCCCTTCCTCTACCATACAGTTATTATGTATCCCTGTTAACCAATTTAATTTCACTTCCAATGCATATTATTAGGCATATCGTTTCGCTAGGCGACCCATAAGACAAAATAATCAAATTTACAGAAAGACCCTTGAATGAGAAAACTATGAATAAGATTCTATTTTTAGTATATTTTATTTCAACATAAATTAGAATCTATGTAATTACCAGGCAAATAAAACTTAAAATAAAATAATTCAATTTCATTTTAAATATTTGATAAAATAACACTGTGTCTTACCCAGCCAAAAGCATTGATGTCACTCCTCACAGACATCTGCTACTACGTAGCTCCATAGTTCCACAATTCATTGTTTTTTTTAAACACAGGACAGAGCAGCAGGGCTGTTTGACTAGTTTCATCTCCAAGTTTCACAAACACAACTATCATCACAAGATACACAAATTCTTCTATGATTTAGGTCATGACTGTTCTGACGATGTAACTTTCCAGAGTTCCTTTACTACTGACTAAGTAATAGCAGCTTGCTGCATGGTTTGTTCACTTCTGGGAAAATATTCAGCTTTTTACCATTTCCAAAAGTATTCACAAAGCTTTTCAAATATTTTACAGCTTTACTTTGACAGCATGTGCAATACTCTCATGTGCTCTTGACTTCTTTTCTGACAGAAGAAACTCTTCCTCGAATTGATTTGCGTCTTTTCCTCCCATGAATTTTCTGCAACTCTCTCAATCTGTATCCATTTTGTCATTGTGCCTGCATCTGTGTGATCACTTTCACCATCTACCTCCTAACTCCTTATACTTTTCCTCTGTGTCTGCCAGAAAATGGTCTTCATCTTAACTTCCTTCCTGTTGGGCCTGCTTTTAGCTTAAAGGTTCTGGGTTGCATGGACAGGCATTTCTCATAATGCAAGAAAATTAGAATCAATCCAAACTTTTCAAAGTTCCTTTCAAATGTTCTTAAAATCAGATTTACCGTATACTTAAACGGAACTACAAGTTTTTCAAAGTCTAAAATTATCATATGGGCACACAATCTCTTTATGCTAGTATATTTTTAAAACTCACACTGTTAAGTTTGATGCTTCATGCAAGATTTCTTCACATTTCTTTAATGCACCTTATGACTCTCTTCCTACTAATATATGTTATATATTTCAGTTTGCTATTATCCTATTTTTTCCCTACAACTAAGCCTTTTATAGTTTGTTTGTTGACCACGGTGTCTGAGCTAAGCAAGTGGTGTGTTTACCTTGTTGGGGAATGAATGATAATTGTTCAGTATTGTATCAAATATTTTCTACAATGCTTCCCACTGCGTATATGGCAACACAATAATACTTCAGTATAATTTACTGTGGTCAAAATATTTCTTATTCTGTCAAAGTCTGCTTTACTTAAACTTAAAATTTGCTTTGAGACTGCTTTCTCTCAAACCTAATATCACATTCAACTACATTGTGTTTTAGCATTCTGGTAGAAACTTCTCACCGTCTTTTATATTGTGAAATGTCTGTGTGTACTGGATGCTCTGTCAAATTTCTGGCACAATGAAAATGTCGTGGAAACACTAAAAAATGAGAGGTGATATATAGTGTCATCCCTCTGTGACAAATTGAAAGAATGCAAATATACTCACGAACTCTAGACAATTCTTAATTATAGAAAATAACTCTGCTCAACAGCATCTCAAAATTGAACTTCTGTTGATCAGATTAAACTCTAAACTCTTCTAGATTTTCACACTCCAGTGGTGTTTCACAGCTTGAGATTAATGCAGTTATGAAGACTCCATTTTGATCATAGTAACACAATCCTGCTGCGATATGGATAGTGTACAGATGGATTCATTCTGCAAAGGCTGATAATCTATATTGCACAATGATGGAGAAAGAATGACCATGAGGTTTTTGAGAGACGAGGAACAGAATGTTTGGACCTGCCAGTCTCAGAATTGGGTCTGAAAATTGTGAGGTTGACTTCCTTTTCCTGCCATAAGCCATTTTGGCTAGCGCAGACCTAAGGCTCAGGAAGGTCACAAAATGAATATACAAATGTACAAAATAGGAGCTGAAGTAGACTATTTGGCCTAATAAGTCTGCTCCACCAGTAAATAAGATCAATGGTTGTTCTGTTTGTGCTTCAAATTCCAAATTAGACGTTCCTATCTACCACCTACTCCCATTAGCTGGATTCCCCTACCTAACAAGAAGCTATCCACCTCCATTTTCAAACTATCAACTGATCCTGCTTCCAATGCCGTCTAATGCAGAGTTCTAAAGTTCATCTGACATGAAACAAAAACTTCTCATCACTGTCCTGAAACAGCAACCCCAAATTTTTAAATATTCCCCCCTTGTTCTGGACTGACCTGTAAGGTCTTCCCTTGTCCCAATTCTCAAAACAAAGAACAAAGAAAATTACAGTGCAGGAACCGACCCTTCGGCCCTCCAAGCCTGCACCAACATGCTGCCTGTCACAACTAAAACCCCCTACCCTTCTGGGGACCATATCCCTCTATTCCCATCCTGTTCATATATTTGTCAAGGCACTCTTTAAAAGTCACTATAGTATCTGCTTCTACTACCAACCCCAGCAGTGATTTCCAGGCACTCACCACCCATTGTATAAAAAACGTGTCTCGTGTATCAACTTTAAAACTTGCCCTTCACACCTTAAACCCATGCCCCCTAGTAACTGACTATTCCACCCTGGAATAAAGCTTCTGACTGTCCAGTCTGTCCGTGTCCTTCATAATCAGGTAGACGTCTATCAGGTCGCCTCTCAATCTCTGTCGTTCCGTGAGAACAACCCAAGTTTGTCCAACCCTTCCTTATAATTAATGCCCTCCATACTAGGCAACATCCTGGTGAATCTTTTCTGTACCCTCTCCAAAGCCATCACATCCTTCTAGTAGTGTGGCGACCACAATTGAACTCAATATTCCAAATGTGGCCTAAGGTTCTGTAAAGCTGCAACATTACATACCAATTTTTAAATTCAATGCCCCAGCTGATGAAGGCAAGCATGCCATATGCCTTGTTGACTACCTTTTCCACTTGCATTGGGACTTTCAGTGACCTGTGTACCTGTACACCCAGGTCCCTCTGCCTACCAATACTCTTAAGGGTTCTGCCATCTACTATATATTTTCCATCTGGATTAAACCTTCCAAAATGCATTACCTCACACTTTTCTGGATTAAACTCCATCTGCAATCTCTCTGCCCAAGTCACCAACCAATCAATATCCAGCTGTATCCATTGACGATCCTCATCGCTATCCGCAATTCCACCAACCTTTGTGTTATTGGCAAACTCACTAATCAGACTAGTTACATTCTCTTCCAAATCATTTATAAATATTACATCAGCAAAGGTCCCAACACTGATCCCTGAGGAATGCTACTAGTCACAGCCCTCGGAAATGGACTCTTCCACTTGCTACCCTCTGTCTTCTATGACCAAGCCAGTTTTTCATCCATCTTGCAAGCTCACCTCTGACCCTGTGTGACTTTACCTTCTGTATCAGCCTAGCATGACAAACCTTGTCAAAGGCCTTACTGACGTCCATGTAGACAACATCCACTGCCCTACGCTTATCAATCATCTTCGTCACTTCCTGAAAAATCTTAGGTGTTTAATACCTCCAGGAACATTTAAAGGAACATTTAGAGTACTGCTTTCAGTGATATGGTCCTACATATTTCCAACTGTAGCAAACAGTAAATTTCTTTTTCAGCTCAGAGGGTTTCTTGGAGGTGGTAAAACACAGGTGAATACAATCTTATAGTTCCACCAAATCTGGGAGTGTGACAACGTCATTTTCAGACACAGGCAGCAATGTCAAGGTAAATGGACTCTCCCATACATTTTTCTGCCTCTTTCTCTATGAAAGTTTCGGTACATAGGACCAGATATCCCCCATATCTGAGTGAGACATGTTCCAAAGTGAGTTTCAGAGTGCCAATGCCACCATGGTTAACCATGCCTTTTCTCACCAACTTTCAGAAAAGTCTTCCATTCCATCAAAGTTCAGATTATGTGTCCATTGGTCCCAAATTTTGGAGGTCAACATCAGGTGTCCTGGAAACTGCAGTGGCTTTTACATCCATGATTCTACACTTCCTACTCCCTCACAGGAAACTGTTCATCCTCTGTGAGTTCTCCAGTATGTAACAGTCACAGCAGTTCCCAGGATATCTGGTACAAAGCTCCCAGATTTGGCATCGATGGACACATGTAATTCAATCATTGATGAAGTGGAAGGATTTTCTCATAATGAACTCTGTGATTGGTAAATGGATACTCTAAAAAAAAACCCAAGGAGCAATTGTTAGTGCTCTGCCTCAGGGAAAAGCCAGGAATATTCGGTGAGCTGCTCGACTCTGCTTGTCATGGGGCAAGGATATGGACAGCTATGCTATGGAGAAAATGGCATCAGTAACAACATGAATGCATTTCTTTATCAAGGACTGCGAGACACCACACAGAATTCCAGTAGCTTCTTGAAACAGAATAAAAATCATGGCTGCTAGGACTTTGATGGCTATTGGGATGTGACAGTCATCCAGTTACCATAAGGTGCTGGTGAGACTGGACCTGGAGTACTTTGAAAGTTTTGGTCGTCTTACTGAAGGGAAGACATTAATTCATTAAATGCAGTTCATAGAAATTTCATTTGAACGATCGCCACTTTGGATGGATTGTCTTATGAGCAAAGGCTAAACAGGTTGGGGCTTTACTCACTGGAATTTAGAAGAACAAGAAATGATCTCAGTGAAACATTGCAGGATTCTTAAGGGGCTTGACAAGGTAAATGCTGAGAGAATGTTTCCTCTCATGGGAGAATCTCACAATCTCAGAGGGTTGAGAGTCTTTGGAACGCATTGCCACAGAAAGATATGAGGATAGAAATTCATGTATATTTGAGGCTTGATCAGTAGGGAAATCAAAGGTTATGGAAAAAGGATGGGAAATGGACGTGAGAAGTGCTGGATCAGTCATGATCTGATTGAATGGCAGATCTGGGGTCAAATAGCCTGTTCCTGCTCCTATTTCTTATAGTCTTTAGTTCACAGAAGACCATTAAAACATTTTCAGTGCAGAATCCAGCACATTATCATCAAGAAATATGCACTTATTTTCTGTGCTATTTCTAGCCAGGAATGTTTTGGTCTGATGAACTGGCCTTCTGCTGCCACTCCCTGGGAATAGGATAGTGTGGCATACTGACACAACCTCCAGGAGAACCCCAAAAAAATTTACTAAATTGGAGGGCCAGCCTGGCATGGGTGCTTATTCATTTCACTCTTGGCTTTGATTCTCTCTCTCTGCCATCTCTCTTGCAGGCTGTCAGCCACAATAATGGATACAGGTTCCCTACTTAGCGCCCAATCACCTCATTATATTCCTGCTTTCACTAACCTGCACTGCACCCAACTGAGAGTCCAGAGTGGATTGGTTCTTAAAATTTTATCATGTACATCAGTGTTAAGTGGGATTGCTGTGAGAAAGTTCAGTCAACATCAGCACACCCTGCTCCAGAACTAAGATCCTACCTGGTGTGTGAGGAAGCTGTATTTCAGCAAGTATTATCTCAAATCTATCTCAATTCTTGGAAACAAAGCAACACACACACAGCACTTTCCTTGCCACTGATCAGAGACAGCACTTAACTCAGCCAGAATGTGATATATGACTGAATCATGGAGATTACAGCTGCCTTTTTTCAGCTCCTGTCTACATACATTAAACTCAGCACCAGCATGCAGCTGCAGTTGGAAAGTCGGACTCAATTTTTCTAATCAATTGGCATTGTTCGGTGACAAGACACTATTGATTGCAGTGTAACCATTTATTCACCATCAGGGAGTGCCATACCTTTCATCAATAGTAAAAGTTACTGCTCTTTGAACCTTCAGACAGTCAGCCAGACCAGCAAAAAAAATGGTAGTTAGCTTCAAAGCTGGGGGTAGTAAAGCGTTTCGTAGCTGTGCAGGGAAGGCAAAAAACAGAATACAAAGTTCATTTCTGGCAGACATGGATTTCCTACCCTACACGCAGCTGATGACAATTCTTTACAAAATGGTGAGTCACCTTCTCAAACCACTGTCGTCCATTTTCAGGAGGTATATTTGGAGTCATGTTACCTAGGGAGGTCCCCGGATTTTGACCAGCAACAGTGAATGAACAGTGATGTAGCTTCAAATTAGAATGGCGGGTACACTGGAGGATAGATTGTAGGTAATCACTTGCTCATATTCCTTCAGCCCTCATTCTTCTCAGTGGGAGAGGTTGAAGGTTTCAAAGGTGCTGTCAAAGTGAGATGCCGCATTTGTAAAGACTGTTGCTACTGTATGTCAGTGGTGGGGGATTGCATGACTAAGCTGGTGGATGTGGTGCTAATTAAGTGGGCCCAGGTTGTTTCAGATGGGAGAGAGTTACTTGATTGTTGTTGGGGTCATAGGCAAATGGACAGCATTCACTCACTTTCCTGACGCATGTCTTATAGATGAAGGACAGATGTTGGGAAGTCAGGAGGTGGGTTATTTTCTTTGGAATGACCAGCTAATGACCTGTAGCCACATGTGCCTGATGCAAGTCAATTCATTGGCCAATGGCGACTCGAAAATATTGATGGTAAGAATTGATAATGCCAATAAATATCAAGAGGGAGATGATTAGATTCACTTCTTCTAGAGATGATGATTGTCTAGCAATTGTGAGAAATGAATTTTACTTGAGTAGCATTCTGTTCACATACTTGAAATGCAGAAATATTGCAGAATAGACATCAGATTTTAAAAGGTATTGAAACTACATAAGTGATCCTTTGGAATGAGTGGTCAGAACAGTGAATGCAAATTAAGATGTTTAATATTGTTATAGAAAAAACATGCTCAGAAATGGCAGCAGACCCAGTGATGATGGGGAAAGAGAACTCCTATGATTTCAAAGGTAATGAACATGTTTTCTCCATGACCCTTATCTATAAACAGAACAAATCCTGCATGGGTCTCAACACAAATTAATTAAAATTAACATTTTGCTTTTAAATCTAGCATCAATGAAAACTGCTAAGGTGCCAATAATTACTGCTGGGTTCTCTTAATCATTTGATTTGACTTTGGCAAAAAACATAGAGAACCATTGCAAGCTGCCATTTCTATGAGGATTCCACCAAATGTTTGCTAAAGGTATAGCAGGATGCTTAAGAAACATAATGAAGATTCAGGCAACTAGGCCTTAGAATCTGGAATGACACCCCTCCCACCCTTAAAATTTAATCCACCTCTTCACTTATCTTTCCCCCCGAAGACTTCCTTTGAACAATAATTACTTCACCAGGCTCTTAGTCAGACAACTGTAATTCCTTCATTGGCTCAGTGTCTAATTAGTTAAGGTGCATTTTGAGACCACTGGCTCCAATAAAAATAAACTAACAAATGATGGTGACATTGTTGGAACTTGTATCCTTTAAGATGTTTCTGCCATCACATGGCCATTTTAGACGCTGGCATTCAACTTATTCTGTTACTTCAATGATGCTGGAGAAGGAGCTTTTGTGATAGCCACAAATACCATGAGCAAGATTGTTCTAATGTCATGAGATCTCATGACAGTTTCTTTCCCTAGTTACTTCCAAGGAGCCAGAATAGGACTTCAATTGGGTTTAACTTTTGTGCTTGGTCTGTGACCAATTGAGGCAGAATGCACACCGATTATATAATCACACAATGTTTATCCCATTCATTTCAGTTTGGTACTGATTTTTGATTCAGTTCTATGGCAGAAGCATTAACATGTCTCCACCAGGTTACCACCTGAATATCAAAGTTGAAGTTCATTCTCAGTATAGCTTTGTATAATGAATCTCAATACCTGAACATTATCAGAGGGAGCATGATGTAGTGATGCTTACTACTGCAGGAGCTACCAATAGCTTAATGTGATAGAATCCAACAGCATGTAAACTCCATAACTCCACACAGGGCAGTTAGCAACAACGCATAGCTTTGTTGCCATTTCACAATTCTACTTGGTGCTCTGTTCCAGTTGTTTCACAGAGCTAAATGATAAAGCAACTTGGCAAGACCGCTAGCTAAGACTTTTCCACTCAACTTCTCTTGCACTTCCTCATCAGTGACCCAGTGTTGCATTGCCTTTAGTTGGTTACTCATGTTGTCATGAAGAAGGGTCACTGGGCTCGAAAGGTTAACTCTGCTTTCTCTCCACAATTGCTGCCAGACCTGTTGAGTTTCTTCCAATGGTTTGTCTTTGTTTCAGATTTCCAGCATTCACAGTTCTTTGGTGTGCATTATGTCATAATTGGCTGACACGATTCAGAGATAACACTTACTCAGGATCGTGAGTTTCTGACATCAGTCTTCGTATAACTGAATGGAACTGTGTTAGTATAGATTCTTGACTCGCAGATGTCTGGTCACAGGGAGCAGGCTGTCTCATGTCATTGTGGAATTATCTGGAGTGAAGGATTTGAGTCTTATTCGTTTTTTTTCTGTTATCACTCTGCTTCATCATTAAAACATTTGAACGCAAAGTAAGTCACAGCCTGATGGAAACATCCTATCATGTTGACCATTTGGTCGCTAGCACCTCTCAATTATTAATGTCAATACTGCCAAATTCTGGCAATAATAGTGAAGGCATGAGCTCAGGAACTTGCCACTCCTCTAGCCAAGCTATTCCAGTAGATCTACAATTCTGGCTTCCACCTGACAATGTGGAAAATTGCCCAGGAAACCCTTTCCACTAAAGGCAGGGCAAAACAGACATGATCAATTATTACCCAGTCAGTTGCTCTCAACCATCAGTAAAGTGAAGGAAGGTATCATCAACAGTGCTATCAAGCATGACTTGCTAAGTTATAGCGAATTTAGTGATGCTCAGTTGGGTTTTGCCAGGGCCACACAGCTTCTGATCTCATTAAAGCCTTGGTTCAAACATGGACAAAACAGCTGAATTCCAGAGACAATGTGAGAGTGACAGGCCTTGACATCAAGGCTGCATTCAGTTGTATGTGGCATTAGGAGCCCTAGCAAAACTGGAATCAATGGTTTCGAGCGTAAACTCTCTGCTGCTTTGAATCACACCTTGCACATAGGAGGTTGTGGTTGCTGGAGGTCAATCATTTCAGCTCAAGGGTATCTCTGCAGGAGTTCTTCAGATTATTGTCCTAGGCCCAACCATCTTCAGCTGCTTCATCAATGACCTTCACTCTATCATAAGTTCAGAAGTGGGGATGTTTTTTAATGATTGCACAATGTCCGGCAACATTCACGACTCCTCAGATAATGAAGCAGACTATGAGTAAATGCAATGAGATCTGGTCAATATCCAGATTTGGGCTGATGAATGGCAAGTAACCTTCAAACCTCACAAGTGGAAATCACCAGTTCAAATAAGAGAGAACCTAACTCTTAGCCCTTGACAGTCAATTGCATTGTCATCACTGAATCCCTCACTATAAACATACTGGTGGTTACCATTGGTCAAAAACAGAGATATACATACACATTGGTTACAAGAGCAGATCAAATACCAGGAAACTCTTTACTGTTTGATGCCTGTCCACCATCAACTAGGCACAAGCCAGGAGTGTGATGGAAAGCTCCTCACTTTCCTGGATGAGTCCAGCTCCAATAACACTCAAGAAGTTTGACAGCACCCAGGAAAAATCTTTCCTCTTGATGACTCTCCATCCAAAGCCTTTACCCTGATCATTAGCATTAGTGAGTACCATTTACAAGATGTGCTGCAGGAAGTCACCAATGCTCTTTAGACAACATCTTCCAAATCCATGGCCCCTACTAACTAGAAGAACAGGTAGGCAAATTCCAGAGAACATCACTAGCTCCAAGTTGCCCTCCACCCTCCCCTCCAACCTACTCACTATCATGACTTGGAAATATATTGCCATTCCTTCAGCGTCATTAGGTAAAAATTCTGGAACTCGTTCCCTAACAGTGTGTCTATTTAAAGTTGATGGACTTGACTGCAGCAGTTTAAGAAGGCAGCTTACCATCACTTTCTCAAGGGCAACTAGGAATGGGCAGACATACAATGCCCTCATCCTATGAATGAATAAAAACAAGTCCCAAATTTGTTGATCATTCCCAGCTCCCTCAAACCAGATGGATTGCTCAGCTATACCTGAAACCAGTTTAGAGTCAACCTAATTGTAGTTGGTCTGGAATCACATATATGTTAGGCAAGGTGAGTTTTCATCTCATTCAATGATAGTTGTCATCGTCACTTATTACTGGCTAGATTCACATTCCATATTAATTAGATTCATTTAAAAAATATTACCACCGGCCCAAAGCATTTGCCTGGGCTCCCGGATTACTCCAGTACACTACCATGTCTTTTGAACTGTCAGGATTCACAAAAGTAAAAGACAGCTACAACCAAAAATAATGAAGAACATAGAACAGTATAGCACAGTACATGCCCTTCGGCCCACGATGTTGTGCCGACCTATTATCCTAATAAGATCAATCTACCCTGCATACCCTACATTTCACTATCCTTCATGTGCCTATCCAAGAGTCACTTAAAAGTCTCTAAAATGTCTGACCCCCCTACCACAGCTGGCAGTGCATTCCACATGCCCACCACTCTCTGTGTTAAGAACCTACCTCTGACATCTCCCCTATACCTTCCTCCAAATACCTTAAAAGTACGCCCCCTCTTAATAGTCATTCCCACTCTTGGAAAAAGTCTCTGACTATCCACTCTATCTATGCCTCTCATCATCTTGTACACCTCTACCAAGTCACCTCTCATCGTTTTTCTCGCCAATAAAAAATGCCCTAGCTACCTCAACCTTTCCTCATAAGACCTGCCCACCAGTCCAGGCAGCATCCTGGTAAATCTCCTCCGCACCCGCTCTAATGCTGCCACATCTTTCCTACAATGAGGTGACCAGAACTGAACACAGTGTTCCAAGTGTGGTCTAACCAGGGTTTTATAGAGCTGCAGCATAACCTTGCGGCTCTTAAACTCAATTTCCCTACTAATGAAAGCCAACACACCATACGCCTTCTTTACAAGAGAAAACCCTTTGTCAAATTCCAAAGCTGGTAGATTGCCCAAGTCTATCAATATTGCATATGGAACAAGATGCTGAAAATTAAGAATATTTAATCAAAAACTTAAACTATACCCTACCTTTTGCATTTTTTGAGTACACTTGGTCAGAATTCTCATGGAGTCATTTGTGACTCAAGAGAAGGTCACTCAGCCCATTTAGCCAATATTGTCTCACCTTAGAGCATTCCAATGACTCCTATTTTACTATTCTATCTCCATTGCCCTCCAATTTTATTCCCTTCAAGTGTCCCTTTGATTTCCTTTATAAACCATTAATTAATTCTCATCTTTGTGATCAAGTTATTGCCACAAGTTCCAGGTTATTGTCATTCACTGCATACAAATATTCTGCCCCACATTTATCCAAAACCTCTTGTGCAAAAACCTAATCATTGTTCTATCAGTTATTGGGAACATTTCTTCCTGGGTACCATGTCTAAACCTGTCATAATCTTGTGCACCTCATTAAAATGACACTCAATTCAATTTGATCTCAGGAGAATAGCCTCAGTTTCTCCAAGCTGCCCATGTCATTAAAATCACTGTCAAACTTAAAACCATTCTAGAAAATCTCCAGAAAACTCTCACAAGGACACTCACACCATTCTTAAAATCTGGTGACCAGATATAATTACCTTTTGCTGTCCAATCCTTATAAAGACTCAGCACAATGTTCTTCTCTTTATACTCAATGCCTCAATTTAAGAAACCCAAGTTACCCCATATTTTGCTAACTGTTCCCTCAGTATTGCCTTCTAGCTTCAAAGATATATGAACATGCAACCCAAGTATCTACATTCTTGAACACTCTTTAAAACTTTGACTTTTAAGTCTATATTATTTTCTTTAAAATACATCACTTCACACTTCTCTGTACTATTCCATTGCTCTAAGTTTACTAGACTGTACACCTAGTCGTATATGTCCGATATCATTCACACTATTTGCCACATCTCCAAAGTTTTCTTTTATCAGCAAATTTTGAACATAGATTAAGTTATAGGAGCAGAAGTGCACCATTTGGCCCCTGGATCCACCTCTGACATTCAATAAACTCATGGCTGATCTAGTTGTGCCTTGCTTTACCTCCTTGATACTCCCCCTAGCTCTCCCAATTACTTTTGAAACCTTTACAGATAAAACCTCTATAACGCAGTATGAGTATATTCAGTGACCAATCTCCACTGGGGTAGAGAATTCAAAGATAAGAGCCATTTGTTGGATGATGTGACAACACCGGATTTAACCACACTTGAAATAATAAAATGTATTGTAGGACATGGTTCCGTCTATTTGGATAAGTCCTGAGTGTGCCTGTTGAATGGGAAAATGCAATGCACAATGAATCAGAAGCACCCAATTTGTTCAGTTTTGGTTCAGGAGACTTGGTAAAATTATCCCAACTGTGATAACCATAAGCTTAGATTTGATCAATTTTTCACAGGAAAAAAGAATTGGGGCAGCAACTCATCCTATTAGCGTTGACAAGGAGTAATTTAATTAAGGGTCATATTGTTAATAGGTCTGTACAAGAAATTTTAGCCTTAATCATTCAGAAGCAATTAATGGTTCAATTGTGCTAATTAAACAATGGCTTCAATGAGCTTTAACAGCTGCTGTAAAATAGACGGGATTATTCAGCAGGCAGAGAAAACCTAACACTAATTAAGACACAGAAGAGAAAATAGAGGCATGAAGAAACATAATGTTAAGAACTTATAAACAAAGATAAAGGTGTTTTCACATGGCTGGATGGCATGACTGAGCATCTTAATGTATTCGAGCGTATACATGCAGAATGGCCACTTGTCTGAGGTGGCAGAGAGGAACCCTAAGCTACTGAAAAGGAGAGCAAAAAATTGAAAGCCAGAAAAGCTCAATAATTCACAATAATTGCGCTTTAGCAATAATGTAATTGATTGATTGTTCATTGGTTGGCATATGCAACTCCCATTGGATTCTTAATCTGAACTGTTTTATGAGGGAATGGTGACATATAAAGGCCGGACACAAGGAAAGAAAACTTAGCTGCTTCATCACATGTCACTCATGTTCGCATGTTCTGGGTCCAGGACACAACCTGACTCTTGAGGTTGAAGGAGTTGCATACAACGTACTGATGTATTCACCTCTTTGCAAAATCTATGTTCCTGCCAGCTCATCAACGATCACTCGCTAACCAGTATGATTGTCCACCTCAGAAATCCCATGTCACTGGTCATGGGTTCTATGGTCCTTATGTGGAGGATGATCCCATTCTAGAGCTACACCTCTGACCACACACTTGAAAGGTTTTTCCAGGAAGTGGAATTGGTCCTTGGACTCCAGACTTTGGAGCTCATATGTTTAGGTTTGAGTTATTTTGCATATTTAACAAATGGGACATAGCCACAAATATTTACAAATATGTATTTTTCAAATAAGCTTTTTTTTCTTTTTCTGCTTACTCCCAATGTTTTTTGTTTCATAGATAAATAAACCACTAAGGTTTCCTTCCCCAAGAAAATAGACTTTTTTTTCTAGCTATTTTCCCGTCCCTCATATTAAAGGAAAATCTTGGCATTTAATAGAACATAGAACATAGAACATTACAGCACAGTACAGGCCCTTCGGTCCTCGATGTTGTGCCGACCTGTCATACCGATCTCAAGCCCGTCTAACCTACACTATTCCATGTACGTCCATATGCTTGTCCAATGATGACTTAAATGTACCTAAAGTTGATGAATCTACTACCGTTGCAGGCAAAGCGTTCCATTCCCTTACTACTCTGAGTAAAGAAGAATTGAGCTTTGTGTTAATGTTTGTTTATTCGTTTAAAATGTTAATTTCTACAGGGTACAGATTTAACTCACTGATACATCAAAGATAATTATCTTTTTCAAGGATAACAAGGTGTAGAGCTGGATGAACACAGCAGGCCAAGCAGCATCAAAGGAGCAGGAAAGCTGACACTTCGGGCCTAGATCTTTTTCAAGTGTTTGACTTTGCAATTTTGCATCCAGCATTGATCATCATAACATTTTATTGGTCTATTTTGGTGCATAATTTACCTCTTATTTATTTCCATATGCAATTCATTGATGCTCTTTTTCTTTAGTTTGTGTACAATACTCTGGTCTAATGTGTGATAAACTAGTAGGGAAAATTTACATTTTATGCCCCAGAGTAAGTTTATTGTAAATCTGCAGTCTCTGTGTCAGGTTGAATACCAACTTACAGTAGGGAAAAAAATCAAAGGGCATAAATCAAAGATTTAGACCTATATATTGTCAGAAACTTCTGGCTTCCAAATCAGAAACTCTGGATGACACCTAGTTTTAAATCAAGATGTTGGAGAGATCAGGTTTCAGTACACTTTCAATATATGGTATGCCAGGTGAATTCTAAGAACAAGCTGTGTGGTTTGAAATGATTGGCATGATTGCCAGAAGCAAGGGTCTAATATAAGCAGCACAGCAGCAGAGACAGGATCTCACATCAGCTCTGTGATCTTTGTCAGAAATGGATAAGATCCAGGCATTTTTGAAGACAGCAAATTTACAATGAATCCTTGGGGTGGTCAGATTGACAACTGTAATATCTTTTCTACATAGCTATTGGTGACAAATAAAGTAAATTGATATTTAAAGTCGTAAAAACTACATGAATCAGACCATAAGGAAATTAATCACTGGTGAATAAATTACGTTCCTCTCTCGTATGAGTGGAATGTGGAGCAAGTGCTGTGCTGCAAAGTGGCCATTGTACAGGTAAAATGTCCCACCGACTTGTTTGCGTGGTTCAGGTTGACTTTATCGAAGAATATTTGACGAGCAGATTCTTCCAATACTTTTACCAATGTCCCTGTCTGAAGAAAAGCAAATCAAATTTACTCATTAATAATGGTATTAAGGCTTGTGGGACTTCATCATATATAACATTACTTGTCTGTAGAACTATAATGAATTCACTACAAAATGATTTATTCTAGTTCTTTGCAATAGATCTCGTTTCATTTTTGCCACACAGACCATAGTTTGTTTTCATCATGGCCTTAGTGGGGCAATTGGCCACGTTAAAATCTGCCATGCTAAAATTAAAAGTTAATATGAAAACATCAAAATTGCTCCTCCATTTATTAACAACATATTTTTGTTGATGGCTAGTTAGTTTCCTTCTCTGATTATCAGCTTTTGATGTGAATTAATGTAGCATCCAAGAGTAAAATTCCACATGCTTCAGAAAGATGAGTTACTTTATTCAAACAAAAAATAACTTAAGTCACTTTACAGTTATCTTCCCAGAGCTAAACATTTCCTGTATTATAAAGAACATTGCATGCTAATAAACCTGCACCTGAAGCCTAATTGAGATAATACTGAATAACTAATGAGCTGGGGACAGTTGGTGAAATCATTTCATCCATAGAGGTTAGCAAATCCCTAACCAATACATTTTTAATAGGATTAAGCATTACTTAACTGATCTGGACACTTTGTAAAACAAACGCTGGTACTGCTTTATTCTGTCTATTCACTGTCATCTCAGCCGAACACCGCCAATAAATATCAAATGTTAGATTATGCACTTCTTCACCTACCTGTAAGGCAGATGGAATATCAATCGCCAACTTTCTTCAGCATCAGCCCTTTAAAAATGCTCACATCATTTTTGCATAATTTCAAAAAGGACAACATGAGAACTTTCAATTCATAGTTTTAGGGTATAAAGCTTAGGAAATATTATTTGCATTGCTGGGTACACTTTATTTTTCCAATATTCAGTGGTTAACTGTTTACAGAATTTCTTACATATGAGGAATGACAACAATACTTACTGGTTGGGGATAAAGGAAATCTAATACTTGAACGATTAAGCATTCCTTCATCTTGGCCTACCTGAGGCTGTAATTCAAAACAGACAAGATCAAATATTCATATACCTTATTAAAATTGTGCCTGGGAAAACGTATGGTGTACATTGTGTTAAAATTCAATTTGAATGCTGTGTTGCAATTCTGAACAGACTAATACCACAGCAGTAGATTCCTGCAAAACCATGTGATTTAAAAATCCTGGCTGGACTACAATGATTTCAAAATACAACCAAGATAAAACACAACATCAACCTCACAAAATACATTTTTTGAACCTATAATGTGGAATTGGATATAAAAATAATACATAATGATAATTAAAAGAATGACATAAGCATATTAACATATATTTTCTTTCAGATAATGAACATTTAACATTCCTGATCACAAACTTACTTTATTTTCATAGATGTTTCAATATCTTCATCAACAACACAATTTATTTGGCAGGAGTTAGGTTTGTTTTGTAAATGCCGTACAGAAAATGGTATGGCACACATTTTTGTAAGGATTCTATGTAGTAAGCAAGATGGTTTTGTTCAACCCCAAAACAATCCTGTTGGGAAATGAACATATGATATTGAAGTAAACATGCTATGACTAAATGCCCTGATCTGGATTTTTATTTTCCTTCATTATAACCAAATTAATGATGCAAAATGTCAGGTACTGAAGTTAGGCAGTTGTTAATCTGATTTAGTGCATTTTCTACACTCACGTAGAGCTTGCAATGTTACAACTGCTTACAACTGTTTGTTTAGATGGTGGAAATAAAATTAGTAGTATTGGATCAGCCACTTATCCACAATTCCTTCAATTTCCAAGAGAAATACACAAAAATAAGCTGGTCTAATATTGAGGTCGTGAGAACTGCAGATACTGGTATCAGAAATAACGAAGTGTGGGCCTGGAGGAACACAGTAGGCCAGGAAGCATCTGAGGAGCAGAAAAGCTGATGATTTTTCTGAAGAAGGTTCCCGACCTGAAATGTCAGCTTTCCTGTTCCTCTGATATTGCCTGGCCCACTGTGTTCCTCTAGCTCCACATTGTGCTATCGCTGGTCTAATACTGTTTGTTTCACACTGCTGTCCAAAGTCAAAATGTCCTTTATCATGCCTGCAACCCAATTATTGCAATGCAAAGTCATCATTGCAAAGGAACCAAACTTCCTCAAGTCAATCAATCAATCACTTTTGCAGAAGGGACATTGGATTCAAAATATTAACTCTGTTTCTCTTGCCACAGATACTGCCAGGTCTACTGAGTTTCTCCAAAACTTTCTGTTTTCATCTCAACTCAATTCGTTTGACGGGCTGAAGAGAATATTGGCACTAGTGCCTGTTAAAAATACATAGAGAAAATTATGGTTAAAGGGAAGAGTATGCAAAAGTAAAGTTGCCGTAATCTGAACAGACCAAAGAGCTGCTCTCTCATTAGACAGAGATGTCTGGAGGTGGTTTAACCTGAGGGTGACCATACCCCAGGGTGAGGGTAAAGGTTGGAATGGAGTGTCCTTCACAGTAACCTCAGCTGGTGTGAGAATTCAACTTATGCTGTTGGCTTTCATGAAAGGTCAAATACAAGGTAACAGCCGGATATAGTCATTTGTTATTCTTTTAGGTGCTGTCTAACCAGTTGTGGCCACCAATGTCATTTCATTTTCTGATAAATAGGATTGATATTGAAGAATTAAATCCCCAGATCCTACAGTTGCTGGATTGTTGGCAACTAAAGTGATGATCCAAGAGGAAGATGTTTGACCTTCTGTTGGGCAATTCCCATGTTTCATGGGACCCTCCAGAAATATCTCTGAGCCTGAGTTTGAGTCAGATAATTGGGAAAGTGATGATTTATTTACTTGGATAATCACCCAGGAAATGTTGGACTAAAGAATTTAGTCTGGATTCCTGGGCGAATATACAGCTGACCCCCAAAGCAGTCACACTGACACTCTGACAAACTCTCAATCACCTGACTCCCCCACAGATCCCAAGACTATCCACCAAAAACCCCACAATTCCCATCTGGTCAGGCCCTAATATACACCTCTCTCAAATACACCCTATTACCCAAGAATAACCTAACCTGACTAGCCCTTTCCACCCAAAACGCCCCCAATCCAACTTCATTACACCTGACAAACACGTTTCACCCGATGCTGATAACCTCTGATCTAACAATTCCCCCACAATTGATGCAACTATCTCCTTCCTGCTCATTTATCTACCTGCCTGCCTGCTACCCTAACTGTCCTTCCAGCTACCACCCTCCACCCCATCTATCTACCTTACCCTCCTGGCCATTCTCTATACTCACACTGGACATTTAAACCTACCTTAGCTACTATTGACATATTGCTGTATAAAAGAGTTGAGGCATACCTCCCCTCAATGCTTTAGGAAGTCTTAAGATTGAAGACTCACCTTGCACTTATGAAGAGACTGGGATCACAGGACATTTTCAGAAATGCAGTGACACATTGGCATGCAGTCAATGAGGAGCAGAACATCAATCCAACAGTGGTACTGCCTTTTCAGAAGATCTGACCAACGTTTTGGACAAGCCTAGTTTACTTTCAATGAGAAAGACATTCAGCGGCTCTTCACATGTTAAACATATTAACAAAATGTGGAGAATTCAGTTTTCAATTGTCACATAATATAAAACGTGTAATATTTCAAAGCAACAAAGCAAATGGTACAATTTAAAATGAAGAATACTCATAAAATATGAGCAGTAATTAAGTGCATTAACATGTTCTCATTGATCTAATCCTGATCTGCATTCATAAAGCAGATGACCCTGAAGAATTGAGGACAATAGTTCCTGAGAGTGAACTCACAAAAGGAATATTGTCTGTATTTATGTATGGTTTAATGATATCTGATTGGCAAATATACATATATGATGAAGTAAATTCTTGACAAGGCTAGTTAACTTGGAACAATAATACTTGATATGAATTTTCAGTGCTTACGCTAAAGAGTAATTAATGAATGCTGAGAGCTCTGAGCAAAGAAACAACTGACATATTTATAATCCCAGAGGTTTTAAGTGCTGGCTTAGAGGTAATAGAGACCTCTGAAACTCTCTGCAAAGCAAACATCTGAAGGATAGGAAATGCACTCCTCTATAACACATGATTCTTCGCTTGCAAAACAAAGTGCCTAATAATGCATACATTATTTATCTCTATTCAATGGTAATATGTGATTAATATTTGTTTCAATAGTTTCCAACACTCTGAATCAGAAAACTATTTTGTGAATTAAGAAGGAAAGCAGCCAAATCGTATATATATATTTCTTTTTCTTGTGAAAATATACTTTATTCTTCATTCTTTTACCAATGGGAAACACATCTAACGATAAAATTCTTTGGAAGAGTGGAAACATCTATCAAAATCTCTCCTTCTGATATATAGACTGTTACAAACAAGTTTTTGAAGTAAAATGCAGCAATATTAATCTTGTTGTACAAATTTACAGTCAGATTCTAAACTGAGAAGAAGTGAGGCTCCTGGGATCAGGTAATCTCAGATTTGATACCAAATGGGGTATAACTCCAGAATAATGCCAAGGCACGTTCTAAATTACACAAATTGTCCCTACAACCTCCTGAAAATTTTTAGGTCTATTTACGGTGAATTAAAATGTCTTGGAGAGCCACATGCACTTTCCAAACATTTAAATTCTAATTCCTAGAAGGCAAATTGTCCAACAACACTGGAAAGAATTTTCTTTTGATTGGGAAATTTCCAGATCCAGCCAGACAATACAAAGAGTTCACTCCCTGCCATTTCTGCAGAAGGGTCTCTACCCGGCTCCTCTGATGCTGCCTGGCCTGCTGTGCTCCTTCAGCTCCACACTGTGTTATCTCTACCTGGCTGGAACCCAGGACAATTACTGACCTCAGACTGATATTGCAGAATATATGTAGAATTATATAAAAATTCATTTGGACAGTCTTTATCACAATTCATTTTACATATGTCATTTCTACTCCAAAAGTTAAATTTAAACCAACTTAATTTGTTATGAACACAACTTTTAATTCCAGATGTCTTGGACATGCTAAATGTGAGCTGACCGCTTCCAGAATATTCTATTTGACCTCTTTTGGAATATTTTAACGCTGGCCAACAGGAAAATGCTGAAATTTATTCCAAAGTATTTAAAATCTTCACATTTTCAAATACAGGATTGTAACCGAAATAACTGATACATTAATGCTCAGTTCAGCAGGAATTGTATTATACATTTGGGGGAGCTGTAGGATTAATTCTACTCAGTCTAGATGAATAAGTTTGTAAAACTTAAAGGATATTAGAATATCTTGTACTTTGTTTAGAAGCATATTTAATCCATATTCTTAATTATCTGTTTTTTTCTGGAAGCTGTTACGTGTTTCTTAGTTCTACTTGTAGGATATCCTCATCAGAGCACTAATGCACCAATTATGAGATTTATAATGGATTGATATAGAATACAATCCAATATGGCACAAAATTAATAATGTTGTCCAGAAGAAAATGTTGCACCAGGTTAAAATTTGATTTTTTTTAGAGCATTATATGTGAATCTAGCCTGTGAACGGGCAACCACAGCTGTGCAGATGCATCAACTGTTTCAACAATTCTTCATATTATGAATTCATAATAATTCTGTTTCTGACTTCATTTTTCCTAAATGGAACCAGATGTTTGTCAAGTGTTTGCTCATTCTCGGATTATGTAAAACCAGAAGTAAGAATATTGTCTTAGGCCACCTCTCAGCCATCTCCTGATTCAAACACTTGGGTGGAAGTATGGGACAAATTTCCATCCGGCTTTAAAAACAAGCTCTTGAATTTTAAAGCAAGTGAAGTAACATGATGACGAGCTAGACATTTTCCTGAATTCCTTGAATGAACAATAAACTGAAGCTACATCAAACAGGACAGACTTTAACAAAGGTAACAGCGTGGAGGAACAGAGGGATCTTGGTGTGCAGATACATAGATCCCTTAAAATGGCCACCCAAGTGGACAGGGTTGTTAAGAAAGCATATGGTGTTTTGGCTTTCATTAACAGGGGGATTGAGTTTAAGAGTCGTGAGATCTTGTTGCAGCTCTATAAAACTTTGGTTAGACCGCACTTGGAATACTGCGTCCAGTTCTGGGCGCCCTATTATAGGAAAGATGTGGATGCTTTGGAGAGGGTTCAGAGGAGGTTTACCAGGATGCTGCCTGGACTGGAGGGCTTATCTTATGAAGAGAGGTTGACTGAGCTCGGTCTCTTTTCATTGGAGAAAAGGAGGAGGAGAGGGGACCTAATTGAGGTATACAAGATAATGAGAGGCATAGATAGAGTCGATAGCCAGAGACTATTTCCCAGGGCAGAAATGGCTAGCACGAGGGGTCATAGTTTTAAGCTGGTTGGTGGAAAGTATAGAGGGGATGTCAGAGGCAGGTTCTTTACGCAGAGAGTTGTGAGAGCATGGAATGCGTTGCCAGCAGCAGTTGTGGAAGCAAGGTCATTGGGGTCATTTAAGAGACTGCTGGACATGCATATGGTCACAGAAATTTGAGGGTGCATCCATGAGGATCAATGGTCGGCACAACATTGTGGGCTGAAGGGCCTGTTCTGTGCTGTACTGTTCTATGTTCTATGTTCTATGTTCTATAACAAAGTGTGGAGCTGGATGAACACAGCAGACCAAGCAGCATCTGAGGAGCACAAAAGCTGACATTTCGGGCCTAGACCCTTCAACAGAAAAGTCTTTTCTGATGAAGAATCTAGGCTCGAAACGTCAGCTTTTGTGCTCCTAAAATGCTGCTTAGCCTGCTGTGTTCATCCAGCTCCACACTTTGTTGTCTTGGATTCTCCAGCATCCACAGTTCCTATTATCACTGAGACTTTAACAAAGAATGTGCAGTGCCTTTAGACACTAATGGAATGGCAGCTTTGGTACCAGTTCTCCCAATTGAATGAAACATAAATATGTTTCTTATGTTAAAAGGAAAAGTAACCAGATGTCCAAACATTCTAATGAATGCTCCTATTATTTCCATTTGGCAAATCTTCTGAAATCTGGTGGACACAGTTTGCCAGGAGTCTTTTTCCATTAGATTTGCATAATTTCATACATATTTTATACCCCCAGCATTGCATAGTCAGAATCAATGTTGTTATTCAATGAAAAGAAAATTGCATTTGTATTATGAATTATTCTATACTGCATTGCTAATGAGGAGAATTAGAAAATTAAAAGTAAATCTTAAAGCTTATAAATATATCAAAGGGTATGAGATATCAGCAAGATATGAATATGATGTATAACTGTTAAGTGTTCCAGGCAGACTAATGCTTTTCTGTCTTTGCCTGATTAAGCATTTTACAATAAGGGTGGTGAATACATTTTATTACCCTTTTTATTTCAAAATAATCATATTTAAATTCTGTCTGAACTTCAGAATTTCTATGGCTTTTACATAACCTTATATACCTTGATATATTTGGAAGGAAGAAAAACCGCTCAAACTGCACTTGCAGCATTTATTGTTCCTTAAAGAGCTAATGATCATACTGTTCAAAAAGATAATGTAGCACTTCATAAGCAATCGGTTTTGCAATTATCTGACAGAGCAGTTAATCATCACCTATAGTCCAGAGCCTTTTGGTACTCAGGAATCAACATGCTAGGATATAATTAAATGAATACACACTCTTCAGCACATAGCTAACTGAAAATGTGGAACAGTGCTGTTAGGCTCGAAACTGTAGCAGACAAGTTTGGGCATAGTTGTGATTATGTCTGCCCACAGCACAACCAAATCAAAGTGATAATGACATGACAGCGCAAGTGTCTAACAGCTCACTCTGCAACATTTGTCATTAAGCCATCCTAAATTACAACCAATGTCTAGAAGTGTGAAATAAAATTCTGCTTTTTGGTAAAGCTTTTAATCTAAGAAAACTGCTTCCCTCTTTAATATTTTGTTTTTGAGAAATTAATGGATTTATTGGCTATGACTGCCAGCTTATTAAATCTCTGACTAAACAAAAGTCAGTAATTAAGCTGGCCTTCAATTTCACGTTGCATTGTTGGACAAGAGTTAATTTCATTGCATTTAGGATCCACAGTGAAAGCTTTAAAGTAGCATGTCATTAACAAAGTAGCATATTATTTTCCATACAGAACAGCTGTAGTGATCTACATTTTTATACTGTCTAGCTGGATAGACTCATGGGATATTATCTTATTCAGAAAGAACCTTTCAAGGTTGAATAAAAGAAATGATGCAAGGTCCCAGGGAGAAGGAAGTGATCATTATTTTCACCTTCAACTCTTCTTTGATGTGGCAGAGTCAATTTTTAATCAGCAGCCATCAGACTGCACTTCATTTTTACTCACAAAGTCCTATTACTCTGCCACTTTCTGGAAGGAGGTGATAAGGACAATATTCTTCTTTTTCTTCACACAGCCCTGCATATGATGAGTCCCTTTGGAGAGGCTTGATAAAAATGACTGAGTATATAAGGATAAAGGTCACCTCCCTGCTAGGCTTAAAGTTCAAAATGCTACCTGGTGTGGGATGAAAGTCTGATGGTGTGCCCTAGTTCATTACAACATTGAAATTACCACTTTCATGAACTACTTACACATTTGTGCAATGAATCAGAAAATTAAAGGTCTTCATATCAGACAAAGGAGAAAATGAACTAAAAAATACTACTGTCCATTTAGGCTATTTTTCTTTGACACTGAAACAGTGTAAAATATTCAGAGAGAAAATTCCTGTGAACTTCAAACCATTTGTTGTATTTGGGGTCTTAATTGTCTTGCTGAAATGGATTTAAATTTGGTGAATTACACTGTGAAATTATGTTACCAGCTCTCAGTGTTCACATTTCATGTCAGGGGTTATAATCTCAATTAGAACATCAATCCTTTGGGTAAGAGGATATAAACTGATGCTGAAATGCATTTTGAGCAGCAGAGTCCATGATGACAGCCTAGTTATTACAGGACAAAGCAATGTCATGTGAGTTTCAAAATGAACAAAAAAAACGTTTCCTTCATGTGAATCTGATGGGGACAAAAACACTTTCTAGCATCCTGTATAACAATTAAATAGCAATCACTACAATATGGGTTTTACTGCTAGTTTGCAGCCATGTTAACCAATTACTGAAGGTTTTATGAAACCTATGTTTCCTTGTATAATTAAGACAAATATTCAAAAAGGTGGTGCAAAAATGTTTCTCCATAATGACCCTGAAAAGGCCATTACAAGCAAAAAAAAATTCTTGGGCAAATAAGAACTAACACTTGAGAACAAAAAGGTGAAAAATATGCTTTAACAAATCATACATGCTTTTGTGTCTAAACTTCACAGAAAAATGTCTTAATTAAATGACTGGATTGTGCCATATAGGATTTATTTAATTTAGTCAGAAAATCTAAAGTTATGTACCTCTAATAAAAGAAACCTCTTACCTTTGCAGCCACCCAGTAATCTAAATGGCAGGACATTTTTCTATGTAGTTAAAGACTTGTGTATGTATGTTTGCAATATTGCGAAACTATAATAGATTTATAAAGCTGTTAATTGGCACAAGACATAACAGCCCAAGCAGATCATAGGGATAAAAAAAAAATTGGCCTATCATGTCCATTCCAGCTCTTGGCATGACTAACACCCCGAGTCCCATTCATCAGTGTGTTTTTTTTCTCCATATAGCTTCATTAATTTTCACTCTCCAGATCTCTTTTGAATGCTTCAGTTTAATGTGCCCCTTTCACTCTCTTGGGCAGTGCATTCCAGATCCTCATCACCTGGTGCATAGAAGTGTAATTGTTGTTTCTTTTGTCAATCATCTCATGTTGATATCCACTAGTTTTCAATCTCCCAACAATGGCAATAGTTTTTCCCTGTATATAATATCAATACCTCTCTTAATTTTGAATACTTCAATCAAATCTACTTTTAACCTTCTCTTCTCTAAGGAAAATAGCCTCAACATTTCCAATTTGATCATAGAATCCCTACAATTTGGAAGCAGGCACTTCGGCCCAACAAGCCCACACCAACCCTCAAAACATCCCACCCAGACCCATGTCCCCACTACCACCCAATCTACACACCCCTGAACACTACGGGCAATTTAGCATGGCCAATCCACCTAGCCTGCACATCTTTGGACTGTGGCAGAAAACCAGACCACCCGGAGGAAACCCACCCAAACATGGGGAGAGTGCGCAAACTCCACACAGACAGTCACCCGAGGGTGGAATCAAACCCAGGTCCCCGGCACTGTGAGGCAGCAGTGCGAACCACTGAGCCACAATGCCGCCCCAGTCCAGAAAAAATCCTGAAAAGCAAATTGTGTCCAGGTTGCTCACAGGTTTTGGCACTGTATCCAAGTTCAAAGACTCTCAGCATCTGATCGAAGGATGCAACATTGGAAAGGGCTGGGAGAGACTTGCCCAGCTCTTGATTTCCCATCACATCCTCCAGGGCCCTCATTCTGCAACTCTACTCATACCATGACTCACCTTGTGGTCCAGATCCCACAATGATCCTGTGCCTCAAGTGGGTGAACTACTCCACAATGATGTTGCCTCCAACACCCTGTTGCTGGCCTTTGTTTGACTTCAACTTTGCATGGGGTGAGCAAGTAATTGGAATGAATGGTGGAGTACGTGATCCGGGCTGGGCCTGCAATTATTGCATCCTGTCTCAGAAATAACAGTACAGGGTGAAGTGAATAATTCAAGTTCCTTCCTTCTCAACTTTCTCAACAAAATAAATTGCTATTTTAGTACGATGAATAGTGCATCAGGCTTGTAATCTGAAGGTCCTGAGTTCAATCCTTAGAGAGGCTAACTCCCTATTTTTGTAGCTTCAGGAGAAGGTGATTGTGTAGTAATTAATGTCAATGGACTAGTAATGCAAAGACCCAGGGACATGGCTTCAAATCCAATGTCACAATCAGTAGACTTTGAATTCACTTTATAAACACCACTACAGGTTGAAATGACTAGGGCCAGATAGCATAATCTCAGAGTAAGGAGTCAACCATTTAAAGATGAAAAAACTTTTCTTCTCTTAGAGGGTGCGGTATTCTTTACTGCAGAGGGCCATTGTAGCTGGGCTGTTAAGTATATTCAAGGCTGAGATAGACAGATTTCTAAACAAAAGAAGACTTAGGGGTATGGGAAAAAGATAGAAAAGCGGAATTGAGGATCATCAGATTGGCCATGATCTTACTGAATGGTAGAGGAGAATGATGGATCGAATGGCTTAGTTCTGTTCCTACGTTTTATGGCCACTTTTTCATGGTGCTCTGATTTGTGCCCAACTCCCATTGCAAGTTGTATTCCCTCGTATACCAGTTCTAGATTGGTCTTCCCACTTTCACAGACAACCCATCACCCTCAACTGTACAGTGAATGGAAAGGTCTGTAGAGAAGAACTTCCTTTCCTCATTCAAAGAAAAGAAAATTTCCTAATTCTTGTAATAAATAAGTAGGTGCATTTATTAACAGCTAAAATTTATCAAGAAGTGGGTTCCATGATAGACTCTTAGGAGCACTGTCATTTACAGTACAGAGAAGGCCATTTGGTTCAACCTGTCTGTGCTGGTCAATAAAGGTCTGACTACACTAGTGCCACTTTCCAGCTCTTGGCCCATTGTCTGGGAGGATATGGTAATACAAGTGAATATTTCAGTACTGCTTCAATTTTACTTTCATGCAGAAAGTTTCAGATTCCAACCACCTTTTAGGTGAAAAGAAATTCTCCACAACTTTCCCCCTCACCTTCCACCTCTTACCTTAAATCTATACCCTCTAGTAATTGACTCTTTGATAATGGACCACCCTAACTGTGCCACTCAGAATCTTATGTATCCCAATCAGGTCCCCTCACAACCTTAAAAATCCCAAGAACTGTGGATGCTGGAAATCAGAAACAAATTCAGAAATTGCTGGAAAAGTTCAGCATCTCTGGCAGCATCAGTGGGGAGAAGGCAGAGTTAACGTTGCAGGCCCAGTGACATATTGGTCCACTCTTTCTTCAGTCTCAACACATCCCCACATCCCATTATGCACTCGAAGAAGGTCTAGCACCTGCCTGTTTACGTCCACACTCCTCATTACCCAAGGCCCCAGGAATACACTTTCCAGATGAAGCAGTGATCTACCTGTACTTCACTCAATCTAGTCTTCTGTATTCACTGCTCGTTATGTTGCGTTTTCTACACTGGAGAGATGAAACGCAGACTGGGCTTTGCAGAACACCTACGTTATGTCTGCAAAATTGGCCCTGAGCTTCCAGTTGCCTGCCATTTCAACACACCACCTTGGAGCCTGATCAATATCTTCTGTCTTGGGCTTGCTACACTAATCCAGTGAAGCCCAGCGCAAGCGGGAAGTACAGCACATCATTTTCAACTTGGGTACCCTGCAGCCTTCAAGATTCAGCAATCGAGTTCAACAATTTTAGGGCCTGAGGCAACTTTTCCCATGTCCTTACCCCAAACCCCACACAACCAGGCCTTGTCATCACTTAGGCTGCGACCATAACCAGCCCCTTATCAGCTACGAATAGTCCCTATTAGCAGCCCTATTATTTTTCATCCCCTTTCAGGCTTCCCTGCTCCAAGCCTATCCAATCTTTCCCCAAAGCTTAGATCCTCTAAGAGGCAGGATCCTGGCAAATTGCTCCTTCTCCTTCCCTAGAGCAATTAAATTTTCTCCATTAATGAAGTGACCAGAACAGCATGTAGTACTCAGTTGTGGTCAACGAGCATTTCATACAATTCCAGTGTAAGTTCAATACTCTTATATTCTATATTTCAGCTAATAAAAACAACTATCCCAAATGCCACGTTAACCACCTTATCTACTTACCCTGCTGCCTTCGGGGATTTGGGAATAAACACACCAAGATTTTTCTGATCTTTAGTGCTTTCCTACCATTCATAGTGTAATCCATTGTCATGTTAGCCCTTGCTAAGTACATTACCTCACAATTTTCTGTGCTTGTGTCATCCACAAATGTCTTGACCATACAGCCTATGGTAAAGATCATTCACATATATGACACACAGCAAGGCCCCATGGATCCTAATCTCTCCCACGAGTGAACATATCCTCTCCGTGTCCAATCTATCTGGACCTCTTAGAATTTTGCTAGTTTCAGTCATATCCACCACCACACACCACCCCCCCCCCGATCCTTCCAAACTCCATTAAACACAGACCCAGAATCCTCAACAGCTTCTCATATGACAAGCCTTTCATCCCCAGGACCATTCTTGGAAATCTCTTCTGGACTCCCTCCAAATCTCGCACATCTTCCCTGGACCCAGGGCTGAAAACTGTTGACAATATTCCAAATGCAGTCTGACCACAATATTATACAACTTCAGCCGTACATCTCTGCTCTTGTATTTGAGCTCCGTTGGAATCCTTGCTAACTGTGCATTAGTCTTTCTAACTGCCTTTCGAACCTGCATGTTAAGCTTAAGAGAATCCTGAACTAACTCTTTGTGTTTCAGATTTCTGAAGCCTTTCCCTATTTAGAAAATAGCCTGTGCCTCTATTCTTCCTACTAAAGTAAATAACCTCATTTGATTTCCCTCCTTGGCTTGGACAGTTGAAAGCTTTGGCAGGGGCCATGTACCTCTGAGGTATCCTGAGCAGAAGCTTCTGGACCTCCTATTTGTGGCTCCTCCTTGTATGGATGCCTGCTGGCACCACCCTCTCTCCCTGAGGAAGAGGCACCTGAAGTGAGGTTGAGGTGCCATGTCATGCCCTCTGCCTTTTTAATAATAATGAGCATCAATGGCTACAGTGATGGAGTGCAGGTATGTGCACGTATCCAGCTAAAAACTGAGCAGGCTGGACAGAAGTCTCCATGGTGGTCTCCAGCCCATCCATGCAGAGAGCCAGACACACACACACACACACAAAATGTTGATAGACTCCTCTAGTTTGTGATCCACCTTATTGGCTGCCTCTAACAAACATGCCTGCTGTCCCTGTGCCTGTCCATGCATTTTGACAAAGTTATGCACAGCCAAGCTTAGAGGATCATCCTCAGGCCAAGCAGGTGCCAGGCCTCTGGCAGTCCTCAATTGCGGAGTGATGTCAGCGATGTACTCACAAGGTTGTGCTCCCAAGCCTGATCTGTAAAGGAACCCCACTGAGAGAAGGTCTCTCAGTTGGTAGTGCTGGAGTGAGGGGCTCAAGTGAAAGCTTTGCCTCTGTGAGATCTCCCTGAATCACTGTGTAATGTCTGGATGTGAGTTTGCTCGCTGAGCTGGAAGGTTAGTTTTCAGATGTTTCGTCACCATTCTAGGTAACATCATCAGTGAGCCTCTGATGAAGCGCTGGTGTTATGTCATAATGGTGGACATAACACCAGCGCTTCATCGGAGGCTCACTGATGATGTTACCTAGAATGGTGACAAAACGTCTGAAAACTAACCTTCCAACTCAGCGAGCAAACTGGCATCCAGAAACTCAACCTGAGCTACAAATCTTCTCAAAACTCGCTAACTGTGTAATGTGTTTTACCAGAGATACTGCCTCTATAATGGCCCAGACTGCCTGAATCTGGTAGCCTGGCCTCCTTTTGCCAATCAGGAAATAGGATAGCCCTACCCTGCATCTGCTGGCACTCTATCCCCAAAGCGGGGAAGATAATTTGCCTTTCTGGAGCAATTCCTTGACGATAACACTGAAACATCACAGTGTGAGGGAACTTATTGGCTCGCAGCATCTCAAGTGGCCCACAGGCAGGCTTCAACATGACACCAGCATTGAAGATGTTACAAAGTCCCATCTAGCTGCACTTCTCCAGCTATAAGATTCTACAGATGGGTATCAAAAAGGCTGGTTGTATAATTATTGAGTTGAAGAACAGAAACTCAATATGGGTCATGAGGAACCACCATATATAAATCTCACTGGAAGAAACACTTTGCTAAATCATGTTTTTTTAGCCCTTTGTCCTCTCTGAGGCTTTCTCCTTCAAACACAAGATTTCAATGTGGCAGCTAATTATATCACTGGAATGGCAGTAATAGACAATACACTGGGAGGATATTGCAATTTTTTTGAAAGAATCTGAATTGTTTGTCGCATTGATTGTAATATTCAAATGATACCTGTGATCTAAATAGCAGATGGCTTCAGGGTTTAATTAGCTGAAGGCTTCTCGTGGCAACGAATTAGTTTATTCAATATTGAAGGCATTGAACCAATTAATTAACAAATCCATTTGTCTTGCACATAGAAATGTTTTGTTTCTCACTGGATGAACATTAATATCTTCACTCTACAGTGAGAAGTGCGATACCAAGCATTTTAGTTGATACTTCTACACACCTTGGAATAACATTTTTTCTTCTTCCCAATCCCCCAAGCTAAACTGGCAGTAATGGCCACAATATTTTTCGCAGTCTTATTGTCTGGTTAACCCCAATGTTAACAGTGACTTTCTATATCTTCCACAAGGGTCAAAGCTTGCATCTGAAACAAGCATTGTGCTTCTTTCCTGTACAAATTTGAATCTAAAATATAGTAAGGGCCCCACTTGAAAAACTAAGTAACAAATTGACAGTGTGAACTTACAAATTGAAATCAGTAGATTCATGTTATGCAAGGATAATAAAAGGTATGGAATCAAGTAGTCAGATAGAGTTATTACAGATTAGGCGTGGATTTATTGAAAAGCAGAATAGGCTCATGCAGGTGAATGGCTTAATTATGTTGTTATAGATCGAAGCTTTTCTTAAATTGGCTTTTTGTGCAGGTGCAAAAACTGGGGCTTTCCTCTTGTATGTTTCCAACAAAATGCTTTGGGCCTTAGAATGTCCCAGCTCAACATCTCTTAGTATAATACAGTGTGGAAACAGGCCCTTCGGCCCAACAAGTTCACACCAACTGTCACAGCATCCCACCCAGATCCATTCTCCTATAGCCCACCTAATCTACACATTCCTGGACACATTATCTTTCAGATTTTCAAAAGATCAATATGCGAAAAATTTGGAGGATCTCCATGTTCCTGAAGGGTTGTGAAGTTTGTGGAAATTACAGAGACCATGGAATGGCGAGACCATGGCAGGATTTAAAAGCACGGATGAGAATTTTAAAACCTAGGTGGTTTCGGACTGGGAGCCAATGATGATCAGTGAGCACAGGGAATGGAAACAGATGATAATACCTTTTGTTCTAGATCTTAGAAGACAAAGATCTGCTGATGGAATGGATACTAAATCTTTGAAAGCTACTGGTATCAAAAAGCTTAAATGATAGGACAGGAACCAAAGAGTAGGCCTTATGAGAAATGCTGTTGGCAAAGTGACAACAATTTTATGATGTCACCTGAAAGTACAGACTTCCAGACACAAAATATATCGAGCACTCTTGTTCCAGCAAACAGAACCAGACAGGCAGATCGATAGAATGTAGGAGGGAGTCAAATAGATCAGATTACACAATATACATGGATTTAAGTACGCCCAGCAGTTGTTAAACAACTCATGTACTCGAGGAGGAGGCTTTAGAGAACCAATATTTTAAAAATCGATACAAAGTCTCACAATCTTTAAGTTGTTACCTTTTATGAAACTCCCCCCTCCTCCAAGTGAAATGTTCCAGCTGTCAGTTTGTTACCAAGGTTACTATATGCGTGCAGTGCATTTTAAAGTGTAAACGCGCATGTATTGAGTATTTATTCCAACTGGAGTAAAGGGATCTTATTGTTCCACCACACAAGGGTGTGCTGTAATGATCATTTCACATTACTGCTTCAAACAGATGACCTGAATTCAGATCTGAAAGTGCTTTGTTTTATTGAAATGGGCCAATATTATATTGAAATTAAAGAAAAAAAAATTCTGAATTATAGTATTATCCCTACGTTCTTACAGACGTGATTGTATTCCTTTGTATTATGGGCTTGATGTTAAAAATATAAAATAATTCACCTCAGTATGGCTACTAACATGTTTTGACAGTGGATTTCAAGTTATTCTGGGAGCATTTTCTTTATCTTGTGCCTGGAAATTAAATCGGGCAGATTTTATTGCCCAGCACGGGGTAGGTATGGAAGTGGGGCATATAAATGGGTGAGATGTTATGGTGTAGAGAATCTGTTGCCTCTTCACGAGAGATGGAAGGGTCATGTTTGGCTGACACACACAGATCACAACTGAAATAATTATGTGGGCAATTAATGCTCCCTTAAGGGCCTCATTCCCCCACCAATCCCATGCAAGGAGGCAGGCAGAGTGGTGTCTCATTCAAAGAAATTGGAGATACAGCACTGGGGCATGAGGTGGGCGGACTGCTGTTGAAAGATACTCCACTGCCCTCCCTTCGTCTTCTGCGACTACCTTTGGAAACCTGGGCCTCGTGTGAGTGCATGGCCAGCAGCTATTACTCCCAACAGATCAGGACCTCCCCCTCCTGGTGTTCTTAATCTGAGGCTGGTAGCATTCAGCCACCAGCAGAGGTAAAACATAGAACATAGGACTATATAGCACAGCAATGTTATGCCAAACATGACTTCAAATTAAACTAATCCCTCTGCCTGCCCTTTGTCTATATCCCTCTATTCCTTGCATATTTATGTGCTTATCTAAAAGTCCCTTAGATGTTCCTATTGTATCTGCCTCCACCACCACTCCTGGCAACACATTCCAAACTGTCACTATGACCTGTGCAAAAAAACTTGCCCCTCATATCCCGTTTGAACTTTCCCTCTCTGACCTTAAATGCATGCCCCTAGTAATCGACATTACAACTCTGGGAGAAAGATTCTGACCGTCAACCCTATCTATGCATCTCTGATTGTCTAGAGTTCCATCAAGTCTCCGCTCAGTTTCCACTGCTCCAGAAAAAAAAACAAGTTTTTGGGGCCTCTCCTAATGACTCATACCCTCCAATCCAGGCAGCATCCTGGTAAACTGCTCTCGAAAGCCTTCGCATCTTTCCTGTTGTGTAATGACCAGAACTGAACATGATACTCTGAGTGTGGTCTAACCAAAGTCTTATAAAGCTGCAACATTACATCTCATACTCAATTCCATTACCGATAAAGGCAAGCTTGCCATATGCCTTCTTTGCCACCCTACCTACTTGCTTGGCTGCTTTCGGGGACCTATGGACTTGAAGCTAGTGTCCCTCTGTACATTAATGCTGTTCAGAGCCCTGCCATTATCTGTATTCTTTTCATTAACATTTAATCTCCCAAAGTGCAGCACCTTACACTTACCCAGATTAAACTCCATCTGCCGTTTCTCCGCCCTTATCTGCAACTGATCTATATCCCACTATATCTTTTGACAACTTTCTACACTATCCACAACTCCACTGATCTTTGTATCATCTGCAAAGGTACTAACTACATTTTCATCCAAGTCATTTATATATATCACAAACAGCAGAGGTCCCAGTATGAATCCCTGTGGAACACCACTAGTCACGGACTTCCAGCCAGAGAAACATCCCTCTACCACTACACTCTCCCTTCTTTGGGCAAGCTAATTCTGAATGCACATAGCCAAGTCACATGCATCTTAATCATGTGGAGGAGCCTACAATGAGGGAACTTGTTCAAAGACTTACGAAAATCCATGTAGATAACACCCACTGCTCTATCCTCATTGAATTTCTTGAGGAGGTGACAAAGGTGATCAATCAACCTGGTAAGACATGACCTGTTCCGCACAAAGCTATGCTGACTATCCTTAATTAGGCCATGCTTTTCCAAATATGTATAAATCCTAACAATTTTCTCCAGTAGCTTCCCAACCATGTATGTAAAACCCACAGGTCTATAGTTTCCTGGATTATCCCTATTTCCCTTCTTGAACAGAGGAACAGTGTCAGTTACTCCTCAGTCCTCTGGGACCTCTCCAGTGTTTATCAAGGATACAAAGATTTCAGTCAAGGCCCCAGCAACCCTGTCTCTTTCTTCTCTCAGTAACCTGAGGTGGATACCATCGGGCCCTGGGGACTTATCTACACTAATGCTCTTCAAGAGACCCAACTACTTTATTGATCTCCAAATGTGCTAGCATATTAGCATGCTACACATAAATCTCACTGTCCTCCATATCCTTCTCCTGGGTGAACACTGACACAAAGTACTCATTTAGGATCTTGCCCATATCCTCTGCCTTTAAGCTCAAGTTCCCTCATTTTTCTTTGAGTGTTTTTTTTTCTATTCATTTGTGGGATGTGGGCGTCGCTGGATGGCCAACATTTCTTGCCCATCCCTAGTTGCTCTTGGTGGTGGTGAGCTGCCTTCTTGAAATGCTGCAGTTCTCCTGCTGCGGGTTGACCCACAATGCTATGAGGGAGGGAATTCTACAATTTTGACCCAGTGACAGTGTAGGAACTACAATATATTTCCAAGTCAGGTTAGTGAGTGACATGGATGGGAACTTGGAGGAGGTGGTGCTCCTTGTCTTTCCAGATGGAAGTAGTCATGGGTTTGGAAGGTGTTGTCTGAGGGTCTTTGATGAATTTCTGCTGTACACACTGCTGCTGCTGACCTTCGGTGGTGGAGGGAATGAACACTTGTGGATGTGGTGCCAATCAAGTGAGTTGCTTTGTGCAGGATGCTGTCAAGGTTCTTGAGTGTGGTTGGGGCTGCAGTCATCCAGGCAAGTAGGAAGGATTCCATCACACTCCTGACTTGTGCTTTATAGATGGTGGACAGGCTTTGAGGAGTTTGAAGGTGAGTTACTTGCAGCAATATTTCCAGCTTCTGATCTGTTCTTGTAGCCACTGAGTTAATGTGGCGAGCCCAGTTGTGTTTCTGGTCAATGATAATCATAGAACATCGAACATAGAACATAGAACATAGAACATAGAACATAGAACAGTACAGCACAGAACAGGCCCTTCAGCCCACAATGTTGTGCCGACCATTGATCCTCGTGTATGCACCCTCAAATTTCTGTGACCATATGCATGTCCAGCAGTCTCTTAAATGTCCCCAATGACCTTGCTTCCACAACTGCTGCTGGCAACGCATTCCATGCTCTCACAACTCTCTGCGTAAAGAACCTGCCTCTGACATCCCCTCTATACTTTCCTCCAACCAGCTTAAAACTATGACCCCTCGTGTTAGCCATTTCTGCCCTGGGAAATAGTCTCTGGCTATCAACTCTATCTATGCCTCTCATTATCTTGTATACCTCAATTAGGTCCCCTCTCCTCCTCCTTTTCTCCAATGAAAAGAGTCCGAGTTCAGTCAACCTCTCTTCATGAGACAAGCCCTCCAGTCCAGGCAGCATCTGGTAAACCTCCTCTGAACCCTCTCCAAAGCATCCACATCTTTCCTATAATAGGGCGACCAGAACTGGACGCAGTATTCCAAGTGCGGTCTAACCAAAGTTTTATAGAGCTGCAACAAGATCTCACGAATCTTAAACTCAATCCCCCTGTTAATGAAAGCCAAAACACCATATGCTTTCTTAACAACCCTGTCCACTTGGGTGGCCATTTTAAGGGATCTATGTATCTGCACACCAAGATCCCTCTGTTCCTCCACACTGCCAAGAATCCTATCCTTAATCCTGTACTCAGCTTTCAAATTTGACCTTCCAAAATGCATCACCTCGCATTTATCCAGGTTGAACTCCATCTGCCACCTCTCAGCCCATCTCTGCATCCTGTCAATGTCCCGCTGCAGCCTACAACAGCCCTCTATACAGTCAACGACACCTCCAACCTTCGTGTCATCTGCAAACTTGCTGACCCATCCTTCAAACCCCTCATCCAAGTCATTAATAAAAATTACAAACAGTAGAGGCCCAAGGACAGAGCCCTGTGGAACACAACTCACCACTGACTTCCAGGCAGAATATTTTCCTTCTACTACCACTCACCGTCTTCTGTTGGCCAGCCAATTCTGTATCCAGACAGCTAAGTTCCCCTGTATCCCATTCCTCCTGACCTTCTGAATGAGCCTACCATGAGGTACCTTATCAAATGCCTTGCTGAAGTCCATATACACCACATCCACAGCTCGACCCGCATCAACTTTTCTAGTCACATCCTCAAAGAACTCGATAAGGTTTGTGAGGCATGACCTGCCCCTCACAAAGCCGTGTTGACTGCATTTAATCAAGCCATGCTCTTCCAGATGGTCATAAATCTTATCCCTCAGAATCCTTTCTAACACCTTGCAGATGACAGACGTGAGACTTACTGGTCTGTAATTGCCGGGGATTTCCCTATTTCCTTTCTTGGAGAGAGGAATTACATTTGCCTCTCTCCAGTCCTCAGGTACGACTCCAGTGGAGAGCGAGGATGCAAAGATCTTTGCAAGTGGCAAAGCAATTGCATTTCTCGTTTCCCAAAGCAGCCGAGGACAAATCTGGTCCGGGCCTGGCGACTTGTCAATCTTAATGTTTGACAAGATTTTCAGCACATCAGCTTCCTCTATCTCTATCCATTCCAGCATGCACACCTGGTCTTCAAAGGTTTCATTCACTACAAAGTTCGTTTCTTTTGTAAAGACAGAATCAAAAAACTCATTTAGGGCTTCCCCTACCTCCTCAGACTCCACACACAAGTTCCCTATGCTATCCCTGATCAGCCCTACTCTTTCTTTAACCATTCTCTTATTCCTCACATAAGTGTAAAATGCCTTTGTGTTCTCCCTAATCCGTTCTGCCAAGCCTTTCTCGTGCCCCCTCCTGGCTCTCCTCAGGCCATTTTCGAGCTCTTTCCTCGCCTGCCTGTAATCCTCTAGAGCTGAGCTTGACCCTAGCTTCCTCCACCAGGAAGTTGACTGTGGAGGATTCAGTGATGGTAATACAATTGAATATCAAGGGATGGTGATTTGATTGTCTGTTATTGGTGATGGTCATAGCCTGGAATTTGTGTTGCATGAAAGTCATTTGTCACATGTCAGCCCAAACCTGGATATTGTCCAGGTCTTATTGCATTTGAATATGGACTGCTTCAGTATCTGAGGAGTCACGAATGGTGTGAACATTGTGCAGTTATTGACGAGCATCCCCAGTTCTGACCATACGATGAAAGGAAGGGCATTGATGAAGCAGCTGAAGATGGTTGGGCCTAGGACACTACCCTGAGGAACTCCTGCAAAGACACTCTGGAGTTGAAGTGATTGGCCTCTAACAACCATGACCAACTTCCTACATGTCAGGTCTGACTCCAACCACCAGAGAGTTTGCCCCCAATACCCATTGATTTCAGTTTTACTAGGGCTCCTTGAAGCCACACTCGGTCCAAAGCAGCCTTAATATCAAGACTGCATTCTACCTTCTACTAGCCATCCTTTAATTTTTAACTTATGTATGGAATGCCTTTGGATTCTCTTTAACTGTACTCACTAAGGTCATTTTATAGCCCCTTCATACTCTCCTAATTCCCTGTTTGAGTCCTTTCCAGCTTGATTACACCCACCAGAGGCCCAGCATCAGTGAAGGATCCAAGCCACAGGCGACTGATAGGTGACAGGGGTTCTTGAGTTGATTTGATTTATTTATTGTAACATGTATTTTGTCGCTACAAAAAGCAGTGAAAATGTTGCATGGTGCCGCCTTTCCCCAGCACCATCCTAAAACACAGAACCATAAACCAAAACATAGAATATATAGGCAGAAAAATAAAGAAATAAAGAAAAGGTGTTCAACTTTACAGTCCTTCTGGTTAAGAGCTTTGCCATGGGCCATGGTCTTGGAGGCCAGTGATCAGTTCTGTTCATCGTGCTGCCACCTCTACAATGAAAGCCACACTCTTTGGTGCCATCTCACCTCCACTGATGCCCTTACCACTAATTGTCCTGACTGGACCTCACCAAAGCAGACACCGCTGACGTCGCTGGGTGCCACACCAGTCCAAACCCAACTCCGCTGCTACCATGAGTCTGTTTTAGGCCCAGCGCACTGATGCAGCTACTGCTGATGCTGCTGGGTCTTGTGTTGGGCCTAAACCTGCCTCTGCTTCCAGGCATCTGTGCTGTACGCCTCATTGATACAGAAACTATCGGGAACCCAAACTCTCTTCAAAACTGCCACCATGAGATTGACCCGGCCAACTCACCGGCCACTGTGAGTCTGTGCTGGGCCCACTCACCGACTACCATGAGTCTGTCCTGGGCCCACTCACCGACCACCATGAACTCGCACTCTTCCAACTCATTGGCCACAATGAGCCCCCACTCAGCCAACTCACCGACCATCAAGAGCCTGCACTCAGCCAACTCACCGACCATCAAGAGCCTGCACTCAGCCAACTCACCGACCATCAAGAGCCTGCACTCAGCCAACTCACCGACCATCAAGAGCCTCCACTCAGCCAACTCACTGACCATCAAGAGCCTGCACTCAGCCAACTCACTGACCATCAAGAGCCTGCACTCAGCCAACTCACTGACCATCAAGAGCCTGCACTCAGCCAACTCACCGACCATCAAGAGCCTGCACTCAGCCAACTCACCGACCATCAAGAGCCTGCACTCAGCCAACTCACCGACCATCAAGAGCCTGCACTCAGCCAACTCACCGACCATCAAGAGCCTGCACTCAGCCAACTCACCGACCATCAAGAGTCTGCGCTGGGCCCACTCACAGACCACAAGGCCTGGGACAGGGTTGTAGCCTCAGTGACATGCCCCCAAAGCCAATTACCATGTTCAAGAACTGAGAACCTGGCAACAAAGTATCCTCTTTTGAAGTTAGCAGTGATGGTTTTTTTGGGTTTCTGATCAGGCAATTGCCCTGTACATTACCGGGTGATTTTTGTTATATATTTTTTTATCAACCTCTTCTGAGATATTATTACACATCCCTGGACTGCGATTGGACTTGAATGCAAGTGACTTCACTCAGAGATAGGGACACTACCACTGCTCCAAAAGAGTCCACAACTGAATGAATAGCAGCAATTAGGGAATGAGCTCCTTAAGTGGGCATTAATTTTTTTTCCCAAGTGAGGCAGAGATTTATTTGCATTTTTTTCATTCTAGTCTATTATTGTTGCTCACAATGCAATCTCCTCTGTACCGGGGAGACAAAATTCAGACTGGGTGACTGCTTTACATAACCCATGCACTCAGTCCTCAAGCAAGACCCTGGCCTTGTCATCGTTAACCACTTCACTTTAATTAGATATACACATGAGCAAGCAGGGAATAGAGGCATATGGACCAAGTACAGGCATAGGGGATTAGTTTGGAATAGCATCATGGTCAGCACTAACATAGTGAACTGAGGACCTGTGATGTACTGTTCTACACCATCTTGCGCTCATACTCATGAAGAAGGAGGTGTCTAGAGTAGATTGGGAAAATAGACTCAGGGAAAAGTCAGTGGATGAGAAGAGGCTAACATTTAGCAGAAATTTCATAAAGCTCAGCAAATATTTATCTTGGTCAATGAGGACTTGATGTGAAGGATGGACCACCCATAATTAGTAACGGCAGTCAAGGAAGTGTCCATCAAAATCGCAAGCATACAATGCAACAAAAACCAATGGTCAGTCAGAGAATTGAGAATTTCTTTAGAACCAACAATGGATGATTAAAAAGCTAATAAGGTGAAATAAAATTGATTATGAAAGTAATTTGGCTCAAGATATAAAAACAAACAGCAAGAACATCTAAGGGTAGTTAAAACAGAGTAGCTAAAGTAAATGTGGGACCACTGAGGATGCAACTTGGGAATAGATTGTGATGAACACAGATGTGGTAGATAATTTAAGCCAATTTTTTTCATTGGTCTTTCACTTCTTTCACTGAAGGACACTCGAAACATTGCAAAGATAACAGATAAGCAAGGCCATAATGCAAGGAAAGATCTTGCTTCAGTCTCTGCCTTGAGGGTAAATCATTAGACAAACTAATGGGACTAAAAGTAAACAAGTCAGAAAGACCTGATGGCCTGCATCCGAAGGTTTGAAGGGGAGTGGCTGCAGTGATAAAGGGATCATTATGAAAATATACCACAACACATTGGATTCCAGGAAATTGGAAAACTGTTAATGTGACACCCCTGTTCGAGAAAGGAAAACCATAGGCAAGTCGTGAGGAAAATGCTAGGGTGAATTATTAAGAAAGAAGTAGCAGGGCTTTACAATTGTTTAATACAATCAAAGGCAGCCAATGTGGCTTTGTGAACAAGAAATCATGGTTGACTAATTTTGTTAGAGTTCTTTGAGGATGTAAGAAACAAAATTGATACATGTAGTGTATTTGGATTTTCAGAAAGCCTTCAGTATGATGCCACATAAACGGCTTTTGCTCGTGCAAGCTCATGGTGTTGGGGCAATGTATTAACATGAGTTGGGGACCAGTTAACACACAGAAGACTGAGAATCCAGATTAATGGGACATTTTCAGGTTGGAAAGATGTAACTATGTAATCAGTCATTGGGCCTCAGTTATTTATCAAATATATTAATATATTTATTTGGAAGAGGGAGTAGAGTGTAATGCATCCAAATTTGCTCATAGTGCAAAAATTGATGGTAGAGCAAGTTGTGACAAGGGCATTAGGAATCTGCAAGAGGATATAGATGGGTAGAGTGAGAACGCAGAATTTTGTAGATGGAATTTAAAGAAGAAAAATATGGAGTCATGCACTTCAGTTGGAACAATCAAAAGCCTGACTGTTTTAATTGGCGAGATAGGCCCAAAAAGTGTAGCACAGGGTGAACTGGGTATTCTTGTGCATGAAACACGAAGTTGGCATAGAGGTGCAGCAAGTAATTAAGAAGGAAAATTGAACTATCACCTTTATTTCAAGGGAGTAGAATTTAAAATGAAGAAGCCTTGCAACAGATGTGCAGGTGTGGCTGTACAGATGAGGTACAGATAAGGCTGTACCTGCAGTACTGTGTACAGTTTTTATCCCTGCATTTTAAAAAAAAGAATGTTTCAGTGAAACTCCATGCAATCTGGAGAAACAATACATAATCTAGCACTCAACAAGCTTCTGGAAACACCACTAACTTCAATAACTTCACATGGTGAACTTTGTCCTCCAATATGATACCAGCCCCACCCCACCCCTGTTTGTGTCATTTTCACATTTGATTTCAGTCAGAGCTGACCTTTTTTCTGCTATCAACGTCAAAATTAACACCTACCTATCTCACTTCCTTTGTCTTCTGTTGCATGACATCTTTGATCTCCAATTTCCTTCACCCTCCAACCTTTCCCTAATAAAAACTGAAAGAACTGCAGATGCTGTAAATCAGGATCAAAAACAAAGTTGCTGGAAAAGCTCAGCAGGCATGGCAGCATCTGTGAAGGTAAAAACAGAGTTAACATTTTGGGCCCGGTAACCCTTCCTCAGAACCTTTCCCTAATGTTCCGTTCAGTTCCAACTGTGCTTCCATATCTTTATCACTATCACTTTTCCAGCACTCTTAATTCTTAAGAAGAATCAGATTGGACTCTCAAGAGCAACTATGCATAGACCGGAAATGCTGGTCCACGCAGTAAAATCCACATCTCCTGAATAAATTTAACACCTGCTGAGTCTAGTCAGCACCTTTTGTTTTTATTTCGGTTCTCCAGATTCTGCAGCATCCTCCTTTTGTTTCTGTAAAAGGATCTTGGAAGATTCACCCTGATTGAAGCAGGGAGAAGTGATCCTTTTGGAGCCATGAAGAGTTGGAGTCCGGTATGATTTTAACCCTAATGGAGCATTTTAACATGTATTTCTGGAAATCTATAGAAATAATACGTTCACATAATCCCAAGTCCACCACTTTATGTATCTTTTCAAAAAACATAAGCAGTTTCATTGGCCAGGACCGAACCTTTACAAATCCATGCTCGATCTTTCTAACTAACAGTAAATATTCAAATAGTTTATTCGGCCTTCTGAAACTTTAACTTTCTAGAGATGCTGCCAGACCTGCTGAGTTTCTCTAAATTCTCTGTTTTGTTGCCATGATATGCTCTGCCCCTACAGTTCATTTAGAAATTCCGACATAACATTTTTATCAACTTGCTCTGCAATGAATAATCACACGGCTCAGTTGGTCTTCTGGATTGTGGGTGATCAGACACCACACAATGCTTTCTGCACCCTTCTTTTGGCTTTCTGCTTGCCAACCCATTGTTAGAAAACATTGAAAAAAATCAGCAAACATCTATGCCACATTAGATTTAATAACAACAAATCAGCCAAATTTGCATCAGAGATAATGGGAACTGCAGATGCTGGAGAATTCCAAGATAATAAAATGTGAGGCTGGATGAACACAGCAGGCCAAGCAGCATCTCAGGAGCACAAAAGCTGACGTTTCGGGCCTAGACCCTTCATCAGAGAAGGGTCTAGGCCCAAAACGTCAGCTTTTGTGCTCCTGAGATGCTGCTTGGCCTGCTGTGTTCATCCAGCCTCACATTTTATTAGCCAAATTTGCATAATAGCTTCATGGTGCATCACAATGCATCGTAAAAGGAGCCAACTTGCCAAGCAAGCAAAACAATATTGCATCATGGCTGGTAACTCAATAATTTTGAGTGAGTATACTAAAAGTAATGAAAAGAATAAAAGTACTAACATGAGACAAACCCTCAGGATCAGATGATTTATCTCCCAGGATTTCCAAGGACGTAGGTAAGAACATTGTAACTGCACTAACCATAGTATATCAAAACTTACTTCATTTGGGAATCTGTTGTTGGCAAGTTACTAGAGTGGGTATTCCCAAATGGGACTGCAAGCAGAAGTTTTGCTGCTGGGGGCAGTAAGACAATAATGGAAGCCATGGAGGTCTGACCCAGATATATTAGCTGTGCTCGTTCTCGAATAGGTCTCACTCTCTGTTCCCCTCTAACTCACACTTCTCACCAAGGGCTTGTGACATTCTTAAAGCATTAGAATACAGTTACAGTGGGAAACATTTTGAAGAACTGAGCTAGAGTGTGTAACTAAGAATAGGGCGAATAAACTATTTGAATATTTACTGTTAGTTAGAAAGATCGAGCATGGATTTGTAAAGGTTTGGTCCTGGCCAATGAAACTGCTTATGTTTTTTGAAAAGATGCATAAAGTGGTGGACTTGGGATTATGTGTACGTATTATTTCTATAGATTTCCAGAAATACATGTTAAAATGCTCCATTAGGGTTAAAGTTGAAAACAAGTTATTGATTCAGACATCAGTTACACAGAGGCAATCAGGGAGTAGGGGAAGTGATTCAAATTGGTAGAATGTAACTTATGGTGTCCTGCAAAAAAGGAACTATTTAGGAGCCTCAGAAATTCGAAGTATCCACTAATGAACTGAACAGTGAGATATACAGTCACGTATTCACATTTGCAGATTTCACAAAAATAAGAGGCCTTATGAGCAGTGTATATGAAAGCACAATATTGTAAAGAGATACTGACAGACTACGTGAATGACAAAACTGTGGCAAACAGATTTCTGTGCTAATGTGAGGTCATTCACTTTGAACTTCAAAGGATAGAAGAGGACCTTTTCCAAAAGCTGGAAATTTTCCAGGCTTAGGTATCATGGGAAATGGCAGGAAACTCGAGAGAACATGGAAAAAAATCATTTGTGATATTGAGAAAAGAAAGTCTGAATTTCTCCTTATGATTGAAAAAGCTGGAATAGAATCTTGCTACCGAGCAACAAGGATCTAATTCCATATAATTGTATCTCACTATTGACTAATCTTGTCTTATTTCTATGCAGTTTGTCATTCGCTTCACCACTTGTGAGCAAATGAACTGTGCCAAATCCCGGCTAGAAAATCAATGCAGTTACCTAGCAGATGTAGCTTGCCAGTTGCTCCTCTGGGCCTTTATGTTCAACTCCATTCAACAAAATCTCATTGGGAAGCGACTGCCTTGACCATTCATCTGCGGAAGTCAGTTCCTGTGAAACACTAGCCTGACCACATCAACATTGTCAATCCAACATGAACTTAGCGTACACTTCACTGCAGCACTTTGGAGTTCAGCGACACTTTTATTACAATGTTTGCAAAGGTATGCACCCATCTCAAGCATCTGTACAGAATTCATCTCAGGGTTCTTAGCTTTATTCCTTAATACTCACTCACATTATCCTTGCTTGGAGCCTCACAGCCTCATTGGCTTATCTTGCCTTTTCAAGCATTGCTGCTTCATTCACAATGGACAGGCTCACAATGTCTCTGCCTTACCTTAGTTCTTAGAATGGACAGAAAGCCTGGCAACATTGAACAGGTCACGTGCATGGACACTTTGCTGCATGGCACTACGATACATCAATGTCACAACCACAGCAAATGCCTTCAGCTTACCGCATATGCTTCAATCAAATAGCCAAGTCTGAAAGTCTAAGGGAGTAGTGTTCATTTGAGTGAACAGGAAACTATGGTCAGTCAAGGCCTCTGGTCACCCTCAGTAAAGGGCATTTCTTGATCCCAGTTCCATTTGGCTACCATCAATCAGGCACTTGGTGCAAATAGGATCCATGAATCTGCATCCTTCAGTCTAGGGATTGGTCAGTCCTGCAGATCAAGTCCAAACAGCTTGGGAACTACAGGTTGTAGGCACAGGTACAGCCAGGGAGTTATAGATGAAGGAGCAACTTGTGTGAGGTTGAGATTCCTCATCTCCCTCTTGCCATGATTCAAAGAACCAAAGTCTAAAATGATGGAGTAAGGTCTGTGTGTATTTTCAGCACCACTGAGCATTCTTTTGGGTCTCTGTCAACTGCCAAGTTGTCCGTGGAGACAGCAGGTGTAGCCACACGGGAGCCAGTACAGGATGATAATATTGGCGGGTTCCTCCAACATTCAAATTAGTTTACTCAGTTTCTTCGACAAACCTGCCTGCTGCTCCTGTAATTATTCATTCAATTTTGCTAATGGTCTTCATTATGGTGACATCGTCTGCCTGGTTCTGAGTAGATGGCTAATCTATGGCAGTCCTCTGAGTATAGTGATGAGGTCACCAGACTGTACCACCTGGAATAATCCCTGAGCTGGCAGATGGTACAGAGGAAAGCCTTATCAGCACATCCTCTGAGGAATCTATGACTTTTCCATGCAGTTCTGATGCGCTGAGGAGCTAGCTTCTTTGTGGCAGAGCTTTGAAGGTGCTACTGGTGCTTGCAGAAGAGAAGAGAGGGCAATACATCCAATAGGAATAGACACTTGGGCAACTTATGAATACATTCACAGTGGCGGTAATGGGAGACCAGCGTGACACAACACAATGAAGCTTACTGTGTTGCCACAATGTAAAGGCCTTGGCATTCCCGTAAGTGGTCAAGGGCACCTCCCATGCTATTTCGATAATCTTCTCCTCGCCGTAGGTAAGCAGATGAATGTCAGTCACTCCATTACTTATCTTTGCCATCTCCACACTGTGACAACATTTCCTGCTAAAGAAGGGAGGGAGTGAGATGCAAGTGGCTGACAGTGCAGCAGCTGGAAAGGTGATGAGGTGACCCCAGTGAGCGATGAAGAAGCACAAAGAACTGGAAGGGATTTGGAAGGATGATTTTTTTTTCTCAATTCACTTATGGGGAATGGGCATTGCTGGCTGGCCAGCTTTTCTTGCCCATCCCTAATTGCCCTTGTGAAGTGGTGGTGAGCTTCTTGAACTGCTGCAATTCTCCTGCTGTAGGTTGACCCACAGTGCTATTAGGGAGAGAATTCCAGGATTTTGACCCAACAACAGTGAAGGAATGGTGATATATTTCCAAGTCAGGGTGGTGATTGGCTTGGAGGGGAACTTGTAGGCGGTGATGTTCCAATATGTCTGATGTCTTTGTCCTTCCAGATGGAAGTAGTTATGGGTTTGGAAGGTGCTGCAGGAGGATCTGCGGTGAATTTCTGTAGTGCATCTTAAGGATAATACACACTGCTGAGTGTCGGTGGTGGAGGGATTGGATACTTTTGGATGTAGCATCAATCAAGTGGGCTGCTTTATGCTGGATGGTGTCAAGCTTCTCGAATGTTGTTGGGACTGCTCTCATCCAGGTAAGTGGGTTCTATTCCATTATATTCCTGACTTGCTCCTTGTAGGTGGTGGACAGGTTTTGGGGGATGAGGAAGTGAATTACTCACAGCAGTATTCTTAGCTTCTGGCCTGCTCTTGTAGCCATTGTGTTTATGTAGTGAGTCCAGTTGAGTTTCTAGTCAATGATAACCCCCAGGATGTTGATAGTGGGGGATTCAGTAGTGGTAATACCATTATATGTCCAGGGATGGTGGTTCAATTGTCTCTTATTGGTGATGGTCATAGCCTGCCATTTGTGTGGCCCAATGTCATTTGCCACTTCTGATCCTAAGCCTGGATATTGCCCAGATCTTGTTGCATTTGAAGATGGACTCCTTCAATATCTGAGGAGTCAGGAATGGTTGAGCATTGAGCAATCATCAGTGTACATCCCACTTCTGACCTTATGATGGAGGGAAGGTTATTGATGAAACACCTGAAGATAGTTGGGCTGAGGACACTACACTGAGGAACTCCTGCTCAAATGCCCTTGAGCTGAAATGATTCATGTTCAACAACCACGACCATCTTCCTACATATCAGGTATGATTCCAGCCACCTGGAGAGTTTCCCCCCGATACCTATTGATTTCAGCTTTGCTGGGGCTCCATGATGCCACACTTGGTTAAATGCAGCCTTGATATCAAGGGCCGTCAGTATCACCTCACCTCTGAAATTCAGCCCTTTTGTCAATCTTCTGACCAAGGCTGTAATGAGGTCAGGAGCCGAGTGGTCCTGGCGGAACCTAAACTGAGCTAAACTGAGCAGGTTATTGCTGAGCAGGTGCTGCTTGATAACACTGTTGATGACATCTTCCATCACTTTACTGATGATTGAGGGGAGACTGATGGGGCGGTAATTAGCTGGGTTGGATTTGTCCTATTTTTTGTGTACAGGACATACCTGGGTGATTTTCCACATTGCCGGTTACCAGTGTTGTAACTTTACTGGAACAGCTTGGCTAGGTGAGTGGCACATTCTGGAACACAAATCATCAGTACTATTGCTGGAATGTTGTCAGAGCCTGTAGCCTTTGCAGTATCCAGTGTCTCCAACCGTTTCTTGAAAATGCGTGGAGTGAATCGAATTGGCTAAAGACTGGTATCTGGAATGCTGGCGGCCATTGGGTGAGGCTGAGATGGATCATCCACTGGGCATTTCAGGTTGAAGATTGCTGTGAATGCTTCAGCGTTTCCTTTTGCACTGATGTGCTGGGCTCTTCCCACAATGAGGGTGGGGATATTTATGAAGCCTCCTCCTCCAGTGAGTTATTGAATTGTCCACCACCATTCATGACTGGATGTGGCAGGGCTGCAGAGCTTAGTTCTAATCCGTTGGTTATGGGGTTGCTTAGCTCTATCCATCAGTTTCGCTGTTTGGTGTGCAAGTAGTACTGTTTGGTGGCATCACCTCAGCTTTAGGTATGCCTGGGGTTGCTCCCGGCATTCCCTCCTGCACTCTCTATTGAACCAGCGTTGATCCCCTGGCTTGATGGTAATAGCTGAGTGGGGGATATGCTGGGCCATGAGGTTACTGATTGTGCTGGAGTACAATTCTGCTGCTGCTGATGTCCCACAGTGCCTCATGGATGCCCAGTCTTCAGTTGCCAGATCTGTGTAAGATCTGTCCCATTTCGCACGGTGATAATGTCACACAACATGATGGAAGTTGTTCTCAACACGAAGGCTGGACTTTGTCTCCACTAGGACTGTGCGATGGTCACTCTTACTGATATTGTCATGGATAGATGCGACTGCAGCCGGCAGATTGGTAAGGATGAGGTCAAGTGTGTTTTTCCCTCACCACCTGCCGCAGACCCAGTCTAGTAGCTATAAGCTTTAGGACCCGACCAGCTTGATCAGTAGCCCTGCTGCCGAGCCACCCTTGGTGGTGGACATTGAAATTCCCCACCCAGGGTACGTATTCTGCCCTTGTCAACCTCAGTGCTTCCTCTAATTGATTGATTCATCAGCTGAGGGAGGACGGTATGTGGCTATCAGCAGGAGGTTTCCTTGCCCAATGTTTAACCAGAAGCTGTGAGACTTCATGGGGTCTGGAGCCAATGTTGAGGACACCCAGAGCAACCCCTTTGACTGTATGCCACTGTGCCACCACCTCTGCTGGGTCTGTCCTACTGGTGTGACACAACAAATCCAGGGATGGTGATAGTGGTGCGTTGGACATAGTTATACCCACAGAATCATACCATACAGACAATGTCAGGCTGTTGCTTGGGTAGTCTGTTAGACAGCTCTCCCAAATTTGGCACTAACCCCCAAATGTTACTGAGGAGGACTTTGCAGGGTTGACAGGACAGTTTCTGCTGCTATCTCTTCCAGTGCCTCGGGCATGCCAGGTGATCCATCCAATTTCATTTCTTTGAGATTTTGTCGTGATTAGTACAACCAAGTGGCTTGTTTGGCTATTTCAGAGAGCAGTTGAGAGAAAACCATGTTGCTGTGGGTCTGGAGTCATATTTCGGCCAGACTAGATGAGGGGTGGCAGATTTTCTCCCCTGAAGGACACTAGTGAACCAGATGAGGTTTTCTGACAATTGGCAATAATTTCGTGGTGATCAGGAGGTTCTTAATTCCAGAGTTTCTTTTTACTAATTATTGAATTCAAATTCCACCATCTGTCATGGTGGGATTCGAACCTGGGTCCCCAAAACATTAGCTAGGTTTCCTGGATTAATAGTGTGGTGATAATACCACTTTGGCCATCATCTACCGCTATATAGTTGAGTGAGAGGCATTGAGTAGAGGTATTGCATGGGTGGGAGGAGAGGGGGAGACCATTAGCCTTGATGGTAGGCTTAGAATGAGATTGAGGGAGCCAACAAAAAGGACTTACCCTTGCAGAGCACAGAAGTTTATTGTCCTTCTTTCTTCATTACTGGCCATTTCAGAACTTCACTCTGCTGACCAGTTCTCCTTCTCTTTTTTTCTTTGTACTTTTTTAAAATCTCTGTTCTACTCTCTTCATCTGTAGTAATCCAAATCCCCCACCTCCCTAGTTGGGAAGGAGCCAGGTCGCTACCGGGGACCATGTGGCAGGAGCTGAATGTGCAGTTGTGTCCTGCAGCGACGGTGGATCGAGAGTGGGCTGGTGAGGTTGCGGCGGTGAGATCGGGCTGGAGAGGCAGCTGTGAGATGGAGCCAGTGAGGTAGTAGTGGTGAGATCGGGGCGGTGAGGCAGTGGTGGTGAGATGGAGCCGGTGAGGCAGTGGTGGTGAGATTGAGCTGGTGAGGCAGGGGTGGTGAGATTGGGCTGGTGAGGGAGTGGTGGTGAGATCGTGCCGGTGAGGCAGGGGTGTTGAGATTGAGCTGGTGAGGGAGTGGCGGTGAGATCGAGCTGGTGAGGCATTGGTGGTGAGATCGAGCTGGTGAGGGAGTGGCGGTGAGATCGAGCTGGTGAGGCATTGGTGGTGAGATCGAGCTGGTGAGGCAGCGATGGTGAGATCGAGCTGGTGAGGCAGCGATGGTGAGATCGAGCTGGTGAGGCAGTGGTGGTGAGATGGAGCCGGTGAGGTAGCGGTGGTGAGATGGAGCCGGCAAGGCAGTGGTGGTGAGATTGGGCCGGTGAAGCAGTGGTGGTGAAATCGAGCTGGTGAGGCAGTGGTGGTGAGATCAAGCTGGGGCAGCTGAGAGCAGGAACTGGTGGTGGCAAAGTGAGGTCTTAATTGCCCACAGTGAGACTGTGGTGTGGCAGTGGAAAGGAAAGTTGGATTCCCCTGAGCTATCGATATTTTTTCCTTTCTTACTCTAATTTAATGTGAATGGTGCCGTGTATGGACAGTAAAGGTCGACACTTTTCACTGTATTTTTACATTGACCACATGTATCAATAATAATTCAATTCAATTCCCTTACAGCATGGATGCAGCACTGATCCAGGTGGCTATCCCTGTCCAGGAGGCAGTCTCTGGTCATGTGGCTTTCTTGGCATCTGGAGGGAAGAGGATGGTCTTCCACTCAGGCACCCTGACCACCAGAACCTCCAGGTCCCTGTTGGTGAAGGGAAGTGTTATCTTCCCTTTCTCAGCAATGTCCTCCTTAGGAACGGGAGAGCAGCAGAGGGCAAAGGCCAGTAGCTGACTGGTAGCATTTGAAGTGCTGTCAAACTGGAGATTTAAATTCATGCCTGTGGCAGCAGTGAGCACTTCACCTTTCTGACAGCATGACTCAATAAGGAGCATGCCTTGGAGCTTGTCACGCATCAAAATTAATGAAGTTCATAGAACATACAACAGTACAGCACAGGAACAGGCCCTTCAGTCTACGATGTTGTGCCGAGCATGATGCTAAATCAGACTAATCTCTTCTGCCCGGCCTTGGGCTATTTCCCTCCATTCCTTGCATATTATCTAAAAATCCTTTAAACATCCCTATCAGATCTGCCTCCACCATGACCCTGGCAGCACCTTTCAGACTCCTACCACTCTCTGTAAAAAACTTGCCCTTCATTTCTCCTCTGAACTTTCCTCCTCTCACCTTAAATATATGCTTCCCAGTATTAGTGAGAGATGGAAGAATACAAGAAACAAGTTGCCACAACTCATTGTGGGAAACTCTCCATAATACTTCCCAAAAATGACATAGCTATAAAAATTGGAAAATTCAGCCCTAACTCGGGGAACTGTGCTGGTCCAAAGGCATTCAAGGATCCAGACGCATTGATTTTAAAATGTCATGATCAGATATAGAAAATAATCAAAAAGGATATTGGAATGCTAGCATTTATATCTGGTGAATTATAATAAAAGGACAATACAGCTATAAGAAAACAAGGTGCAGAGCTGGACTAACACAGCAGGTCAAGCAGCATCAGAGGAGCAGGAAAGCTGATGTTTCGGGTCAAGACCCTTCTTCAGAAAATTTTCAGCCTTCCTGCTCCTCTGATGCTGCCTGGCCTGCTGTGTTCATCCAGCTCGACACCTTATTATCTCAGATTCTCCAGCATCGGCAGTTCCTACTATCTCTCCACAGCTACAAGAAGCTGTTTTTCAGCAATACAAAGCCCACCCTGCAGTTTTGAAAGAAGGCTGGCCATAACACGTTCAGAAAGATATATTGACTTTGGACAGAGTGCAGCAAAGGTTTGCCTGATTTCAAGATTTGAATTATGGGTGAGATTACAATAAGAACCCTAGAATTTCCGTACTGCATTCCCTAGAATTGATAAGGTAACGGGATAACATGATTAATGTTATGAGGGGATAAAGAACTATTTCCACTGGTTGGGGAAACCAGGACATTAACACTCACAAAGTGTATACAGAGTTTGGAACTCTGTTCCACAAATTGTAGTTGATTGTAATTCAACTGGTAATTTAAAACCTGAAATAGATAAATAAAGGGATAGTGGGCAATGCTGGTTATGTGATGTTGTATCACAGATTATCTCACTGAATGGAGGAGGAGGCTCAAGGGGCTGAATGGCTTAGTGTTCTGATGTCCAAATCATTACATTTTCTATAATTCATTTAGATTTGCAATACAACACTTGCGCGTACTACATCAAATGCTTTTCAAAAATCTATGTAAACCACATTTAATGTATTTCCTTTATTGATCCTTTCTGTCATTTTTTCAAACAATTTTAAAAGTTCGTGACAAAAAATGAGCTATTTAATCGAATTTTGATGTAATGGTTGCACCTTTAAATTCTATTACTGCAGTTTAAAAAATGACTTAACTTGATGCACCAACCCTAATTCAATACAATGTTGTAAGTTCTAACAGTTACAAGCTGAATAGGAGAATATTTCAAACTTAATCAATGCTGTCTGATTAGTTTGTCTTGTATATTACCAGAATTCAATTTTAAGCCTTAGCGGTGAGATATTCAAAATCCATAGCCCATTGCTAAGTCTTTCCTGGATTTTGAAAAGATCTGTTCTACACAAATAAAGAAAAATCAGTCTGAAAACCTCAGCGAGGAAGCTCCTTAAAAGAAGGGAGTATTGGCCCGAACATTCAAAAAACTATGTGGTTTAATTGAGTATATCACAGTTCTAAGAAATTGGAGACACGGTGGGCATGGTTTTGGGTGAATTAACAAGGAGTAGAGGGCAGAGGTAAGATTCATGTTCCCTGTACGATCCTTGACCTCATGAAAATCCAGCCAGCTAATTATTGCTTGGAAGGTGGGTGCTACATTTGAGACAGACAATTGGTGAAGAAGATCAGAAATTAGTCTTTCCTCAGATTTGGATATATTCACAAAGTGAAAGATTTCAAATGTACAGCTCCTAACTCCATAACCACCACCAGTGAAAGTAAGCATCTTTTTAAATAGTTTTAAATACAAAGAAAACATTAAAGCAATGAACAATTAAATGACTCCTTGAAAAGACGCTATAAGAACAAATAAGGCTGAAAGGCAACTTATCAAGTTGAATTAAAAGACACATTTCGGTGAATATTAAAACAGGGGTTAAATGTCTTTGTATTCTGTTGCATATTATGGGAACCCCGGGGATGATATCTGGCAGCACCTACTGGAGGAGCAAAGAGGGTGAAGTCAACAGAAAAGGAAAGATGAACTTTTGAAGCTGTTTCAGTTTAGTAACTATGATGATACTGTCACTTTAAGATGATTATTTTGCCCAGGGTGTTTTGAAGAGGGGTTGTAAAGACAGAGGTATTGAACTAGCTACCGATGGCGACCTAAAAAAAATTACGAGGCCTTCAGGTTTTTATTTAAAAGTTGGAATGATGGAAGCAGCTTGAATTCGAGTTGTCAGCTCTCACAGACCAGGCATTCTAATTTTTTTAAGCTTGAGCAGTCAGAACCTTTGGGGTCTCAGAAGAGTCAGAAACTTTAGTGAATGATTCCGAACTGCCACTTTCTCTGAAATCTCTCTTGATCTTGTTCCCTCCTGGATTGGAGAACTGCACCTAAGAATCTGTGTCTGAATCGCCTATTTACCAAGTGGTGCGTTTATGGGACGTTACAATATTGGAACAGTTATAGGTACTGTGTCTAATATTTGATTAAGTTTTCCAGTAACTGTTATTCTAAATTGTTCTTTCTTTGTTTATATTTTAACTGTAGTCTTTAAAAAAATTGTCTTTTGCTTAAAGTCAAATAGCCACAAAAGAGATTTGCTTTATACTTGTTAGAATAAATCAAATGGGACCTAATAATACAAAACCCTAGAAGCACTGATGCTGGAAATCTGAAATGAAAACAGAACGTGCTGGAGAAACTCAGCAGGTCTGACATCATCTATGGAGAGAAAAACAGGATTTTGCGTCAAGGGACCTCTTGTCAGAACTGAAAATTGTTGGGAAGAGGTGGTATTTATCCTGATGACAGGGTGGGGAGAGTGAATAGAGCACATAGAGATGCATCCACAGAAAGTGTGAGAGAGTGTAAAAGGGACAGGCAAAGAGATTGTTGATTGTAAGCTGAGACAGAAATGCTGGGAAGGGTGCTATCAAGAACTACAAATGGTACAAAAACAAAGTTGCTGGAAAAGCTCAGCAGATCTGGCAGCATCTGTGGAGGAGAAAACAGAGTTAAAGTTTCGGATCCGGTGCCCCTTCCTCAGAACTTGGGGACGCAGAGGGATAAAGCTGAGGTCTTCGCTGAGTACAGAGCGTTCAGCATCGGAGAGTGGAAGGTTAGGAGGGATGGTGAATACCAGATAGGAGATTGGGGGGCTGGGAGAGGGGATGGAGTCAGAGGGATGGAGGAGAGGTAGGTTCCAGGCACCATGGGTATTTTTGAGTTGTTGCATCTTCTGGGCCTTGATGCCTGAAAGGGAAAGACAAAGTTTCTTGTTGGCACAACGAATGAGCCAGAGGATGGAGTGGAAACTGCGGAGTGGTGCAGCCCTGAGCCAGTGTGATGCGATGCTGTTGGAGAGAAAGGTTGAGAGTGTGCGTGTGGCATGTGTGAGTGTGGATCTCAGGATATGGCGACAGCAACTATCTGTGGAATGTTGGACATCACGGAGATATCTGTGATCCTGGGGGGATTCAAAACACGAGGGATGGAACTTCAGTTGGAATCCACGTGGGGTGAGCCTGAGCCGGAGGCAGTCACTGAGAAATGTGTCATGGTTCTGGAAATGAGTTTTAGCAAATACCTGGTCAAACACCAGGAGTGATAGTGAAATTAAAGCCAGTGGGCAAGAAGAGAGATTGGAACGGAAATCCCGTCAGGGTGAGGAGCAGAACTTCTTCAAGGTGGGCTTGCCTGGAAGGGATGTGGCAGTGAGTTAAATTCTAAATAAAAACCGAAAAAACTGCGAGTGCCATAAATCAGGAGCAAAAACAAAGTTGCTGGAAAAGCTCAGCAGGTCTGGTAGCATCTGAGGAGGAGAAAACAGAGTTAACATCTCAGGCCCAGTGGCAATTCCTCAGAATTGCTCTGAGCAACTTGTTTTTGCTGGAACAAAAACTTTGTTTTTTATCCTGATTTACAGCATCCACATTTCTTTTGTTTTTTATAAATGGTACAAAATGGGTTGGGAGCAACCCATACAAAACAAGAGATAAGAGTCTGATGGCAGGTTAACAGAGAGAGAGTGGGAGTAGGTTGGGGGGAGGGGGTTGTTCTGGTTCTGAAATTGTTAGACTCTATATTGAATCCTAAAGATTATAGGGTCTCAAGGCGAAAAGTGAGGTGTCGTTCCTCCAGCTTGTGTTGAGTCTTGCTGGAGCAGTGCAGCAGGCCTGAGACAGAAATGTTGGCATGGAAACATAGTGATGTTAGAAGGAATTAGAAGCTGGGCATCAGAGTTTAGATGTTCAGCAAAGTGGTCACCCAGTATGCATTTAACCACATTATAAGCAATAACCACATTAATTACATTAAAACTGACGAGTGATAACTGATTGTTTTCTAATGCAAGAGTCTCTCTCAAGCTGACTATCCAAACGGAAACTGCATTTCTTACTTTCAGACTCCAGGCATTTTCCTCAATGTCCAGACAGCTCCTCAGATTCCACCATCCCCATTCTTCTTCCCTGATACCACGTCAAATCTTACAAAGATATTAGTGACCGGAGAACGTGTCTCCTTGAACAGAGATAATCTCCCCGGCTGCGGCGATTTGTAAAATCAGACTGATTCTTCTTGCTGCTGACCACACAACATTGTGGCTGTCTGTGATATTCATTGATGTAGAGAGAAAACTTCAACTTGATCTCAAAATAGCTTTTCTGGCACTATCTTCTAAGGCAACATGCAGTACATTACATTTATATTCAAATAAGAATGCTAAAATTGTTGTCAATATTTGGGAACCAACTACACAATGAGATAAGGAATCCCTTCCTGATGGTGAAGGCTGGTGGAGGTCTGTGGGACATGCATACAGACTGTCACACTCTACACTGAGGGAATGCATTGATGGCACACATCTCTAGTGCGTCTCTGGAATGAATTGAAGGCAGCAAAATTAAGAAGCCATGTCTTTATGGGCAAGGTCAGAAGTCACATGACACCAGGTTATAGTCCAACAGGGTTATTTGAAATCACAAGCTCTTGGAGCGCTGTTCCTTCATCAGATGAAGTGAAGGGAAGCACACAGACATAGAATTTATAGGCAGAGAGATCAAAAGATAGTACAAATGGTGTGAGCGGAGTAGTGAAAGACTGAATAACAAGCCTCTGCAGGTGATCAAAAATATCAGACACTCTGAGTGGAGTGTCAATAGCTGAATAGCAAGTGGAGGGATGATCTATGATCTGATTGAGGCAGAGACATAATTACAAAGATTCAAACCATCTTATTTTTAATTTTTGTAGTTATCTCTCTGCCTCAAATATTTAGATTATTGATCAGTCCTTCACTTGTTATTCAGCTGTTGACACTTTACTCACTATCTACCTGAACAGACAGCTGCCATGTATAACAAAGGTTTGAGCTGCACACTCATTGCCACCTAAATATACTTTCTGGGACTGTGATGTCTCCTTGCTCCCGTGTACTTCACAGAAATTTGGAACAGATCCACAAAATACCAATCAATTGTTATTTCAATTATCTTAACTGCCTTCTAGTCAACTTCTCATGAAAACTAAGTGCTGTTCATATTCGACTTGTTACCATCCTGGTAAAACCTGGACCTTGCACGACATTGTCTGAAACTTTGACATGACTTTTCATTTCTGTGCCACCAAGCCTGCCTACAAATTATCTATCTGAGTTGGGTCCTTTTAATCTTTTTGTAAAAAAACTGGAGAATTGATCCTATAATGCTCTATAGTACCGAATTCTAGAGTGAAGGTTTATAAAGATTAAACTGTGTTCAGATTACAAGCAGAAGCACAAATCATCTCAGGAGCCTCACCATGTACTTGAAATCATCAAAGTTTTGCTCTCCATCTGCTGACTTAAGCCAAGTCCTTTCCATCCGTAATCACTGTGGCTACTGGCTTACTTTGCTTCCCAGTCTGCAGACAACACCATTTTAAAATTCTTATCGACATCTTCCAATTCTCCCATGTTCATCCCTCCTGCTGCAACCTTCTTCAGTGCTATCATCATACTGCACTTTTTGTTTAAAATCGCTTATTTCGTTTACCCCTCTTCTTGGTGGCCATGTCTTCAGTTGCCTTAGCCCTAAGCTCAGAATTCCCTCCCCAAACATCTTTGCCTCTCTCTTCATTCCTTGATGCTCCTTAAAGTCTCTTCTTGTGAGAAATTAGATACACGTCTTAATATTTTAGTCTAGTTACTCCATATATGTAAAATGATCTTGTTGTAGTGTGCATTACATAGGAATGTGAGACTTTTAGTAACAGGGGTAGGCCTTTCAGATCTTAAGGCATGGTCAGCTATTTAATAAGATTGTGACTGATTGTCATCTCAACTTCACTTTGCTGTCTGGCCTCATAACCCTTGACTCTTTTGTTTATCTAAGACATATCTAAACCAACATTGAAACAAAAATGAATGATCCAACTATACTGCTTTCTGGAGAGGAAAAGTTCACAAACTAATGACCCTCTGAGGTAAGAACAATGTCCACGTCTCTGTCTTAAAACCCAGGTCTCTTATTCTTGATCTTGTTTTAATCCTCTAATGTCTCCTATAAGGTGAAACATCCTTTTAGAATCCATCGTGCTAGTCCTCTCAGGACCTTTTATGTTTTGATTATATAATTTCTCTTTTTTTGAAACCTCATTGGGTGTAGGCCCAAGCTGTTAACGTTTTCTCTATGAGGTAATCCCTTCATCCCAGGAATATGTTGAGTTGATCTTCACTGAAGTGCTTCTAGTACACTTACTCTTAATAAGGAAACCAAAATTTGCAGATGTGGTCTTATCAAAGCCTTCTAGAGATATAGTGAAATTTCCAAAACATTATATTCCATTCCACTTTGTAATAAATGTCAACATTGCATTTGCCTTTCTGATTACTTGTTATACCTAAAAATGAACCTTTTATTATTCAGATGTCAGGTCATCTCTTCAGGTGTACTAGAACCTTCTATCTCCAAGTTAGACTATAAGAAACAGGAGTAGACTGTTCTGCCCTTGAGTCTATTCTGCCATTTAGTAGGATCATAGCTACCTGATGTTCTTCTTGTCTACTTTCCTACCTTCGGCCATAACTCTTCATTCCCCTATTAATCAAGAGTCTATCTGTGACAAGGAGCTCCAAAGACATAAAACTCTCTGAGAGAAGAAACCCTCTCCTTCATCTTAAATTGGAACCCCTTTATTCTGAAGCCATGCCCTCTAGTCCTGGATTCTCCCATGAGGGGAAACATCCTCTCAGCATTTACCCTGTCCAGCCCCTTAAGAATCCTATTTGTTTCAATGAGTTCACTTCTCATTCTTCTAAACTCCATACTTCTGCAATCTTTCTCCATTTAATCTCATGCTGTTTTGCAATTCTTCCTGTCACATTGAACAATTCCATATTTTCCATGTTATACTCCATCTTCTAAGATTTTGTCCACTCATTAAAACCTTTACAGATTCTCTACCTCTTCTTGACAACTTATTTTCTTCCCTATCTTGGGTTTGTGAAATTAAGCTATCACACATTGAATAGTAGGCCTAAATCATTGATATAGCCTGATAATAGTTAAGGCCTCAGCATTGATCCCTGTGGTATTCAACTAGCTATAGATTGCCAACTGAGAAAATACCCATATGCCTAATCTCTGCTTGCTCTTGGCTAATCAATCCTTAATCCATGATAATATGTTACCAGTTACACTTTCAGATCATTTTTTTGTGATGTACTGTGAAGTATCACTGTATCTTATGCCTTTTAGAAATCCAAGTACTCCACCTTCTCAGCTTCGCTTTTATCCTATCCTCTTCTTACCTTTACAAATAAAACATCTTTAATAAAATAGTTAAACATTATTTCCTTTTCACAAAACCATGTTGACCCTGCCTACTCACATCATAATTTTCTAAGTATCCTGCTGTAACTGCTTTAATAATAATGGTTGCCTGGGTGTTTGTTCCTATCTTGAATAATTGTTTGATTTGTATTTTCTAAACAACAAGGACCAATCTAGACTGTCAGGGTTTTGAAAGATGGCTCAACAATCTCTGTAGCCACTTCTTTGAGGACCATCAGATACATACCATCTGGTCCTGGGGTCTTGCCAGTCTATAGCTCTAATAGCTTTTCCAGCATCACTTCCCTGGTAATGGTGATTGTTTTAAATCCTTCCTTCCCCTTTACCTTGAGATTTTGTTGTGACTTTGAGAAGTTTCATAAGTTTCCCATAATGAAAGCAGACACAATGTATCTGTTCAACACTACTAACATTTTCTGGTTTTCCACGATCAATTTCCCAGACACACTTTTTAGAGGACAAACACTAACCTTAGTTATTCTTTTCCCACTTAAATAGTTGTAGAAACTCTTACTTTTTTAACTTATTGAGCTAGTTTCTCTCAAATTATACTTCCATTTTTCAATGGTATTCTTCTCTGGTCTTTAAAATCTGACCCATCTCCTCACCTGCTACAACCTTCAAGGAATTGTACTGATTCCATTAAATTTGTTATCATTCTTAACTTTGATATTTTACCACAGGTAGTACATTCTTTTCAAAGAATCTTCCTTCTTCATGAAAACAAATCTTTGCTGATTATTAAATATTTAATTGAAAGTCTGCCACTGATCTTTACAGCCCTACCTTTTAATCTAGTTTTCCAATTCACTTTAGCCAGCTCTGTTTTTATATTGTTGCCATTACCTCTACTTATCTTTAAAACCCATAGTTTCCTTTGCCAAGTGTTTGGTGATTAAACTTATCTCACTGCTCGATATTGATCTAGAATAATTGCTAATAAATAGAATGTGCTGTGGGAAGAAATTTCACAATATATACACTTTCAAATAATTTTCCATGCTAACTTTGGCAATCTGGTTTACCCAATCTGATTAAAGTCACCTATGATTGTCGCAGGGCCTTTCTTATTAGCTCCACTGATTTCTTCCTGTACACTTTGTCACAAAATCATAGAGTGCTACGGCACAGAGGCAGACCCTTCAGCCTAAAATGGTCCATGCTGGCCAAAATGTCCATCTACATGAACCCCATTTCCCTACACTTGGCCCATATCTTATCCATGTATTTATTAAAACGCATTTTAAACGTTGTTAATATACCCACCGCAACCACTTTAGCTGGCAGCTCATTCCATATGTACTACATTCTGTGTAAGAATGTTGTCCCTTAGGTTCCCATGTATTCTTTACCCTCATACCTTAAACTAATGCCCTGTAGTCCTCAATTCCCCAACCCTGGGAAAAGCACTGAGTGCATTCACCCTATCCAAGCCTTTCATGATCTTGTACACTTCGATAAGATACTCCCTCAGTCTCCTACACTGTAAAGAAGAAAAAAGCCCTAGCTTGTCCAACCTCTTCCTACAACTCAGTCCCTTGAATCCTGGCAACAGCCTTGTAAATTTCCGAGGCAATTTTTCCAATTTATTAACATCCTTCCTATAGCAAGGTGACCAAAACTGAACACAACACTCCAAGTGCGGCCTCACCAATGTTCTGTACAACTGCAATATAACTTCCCTACTTCTATACACAATGCCAAAAGCCTTCTCCACTGCCCTGTCTACCTGTGACTCCACTTTCACAGAATTGTGCACCTGAACTCCAAGGTCCCTCTGTTCCACTACCCTCCTTAAGGGCCTATTATTTGCCATTAAACTCACACCCTGGTTTGATTTTCCAAAATGTAACACCTCACATTCATCTGTATTAAACTCTATTGTGAGCAGATGAGCAGAGGGATCTCGGTGTCCATGTACACAGATCCTTGAAAGTTGCCACCCAGGTTGACAGGGCTGTTAAGAAGGCATACAGTGTTTCAGCTTTTATTAATAGAGGGATCGAGTTCCGGAACCAAGAGGTTATGCTGCAGCTGTACAAAACTCTGGTGCGGCTGCACTTGGAGTATTGTGTACAGTTCTGGTCACCGCATTATAAGTAGGATGTGGAAGCTTTGGAAAGAGTGCAGAGGAGATTTACTAGGATGCTGCCTGGTATGGAGGGACCGTCTTATGAGGAAAGGCTGAGGGACTTGAGGCTGTTTTCGTTAGAGAGAAGAAGGTTGAGAGGTGACTTAATTGAAACATATAAAATAATCAGAGGGTTAGATAGGGTGGATAGGGAGAGCCTTTTTCCTAGGATGATGACGGTGAGCATGAGAGGGCATAGCTTTAAATTGAGGGGTGAAAGATATAGGACAGATGTCAGAGGTAGTTTCTTTACTCAGAAAGTAGTAAGGGAATGGAACGCTTTGCCTGCAACGGTAGTAGATTTGCCAACTTTAGGTACATTTAAGTTGTCATTGGATAAGCATATGGACGTACATGGAATAGTGTAGGTTAGATAGGCTTGAGATCGGTATGACAGGTCAGTACAACATCGAGGGCCAAAGGGCCTGTACTGTGCTGTAATGTTCTATGTTCTATTCCTTGGCCCACTTCCACAGCTGATCGAGATCCTGCTGCAATTTCTGATAACCTTCCTCACTGCCCATGATACTGCTTACTTCAGTGTCATCACAAACTTACTAATATGCCTTGTACATTCTCATCCAAATCATTGATATAGGTAATAAGCAGCAACGGACCCAGCACTAACCCCCAAGGCACACCACTAGTCACAAGCTTTCACTCTGACAAGCAACATTCCACCATGACTTTCTGCTTCCTACCATAAAGCCAATTGTGTATCTAACTTGCCAGCTCTCCCTGGATCCATGCGCTCTAATCTTCCAGAGCAGCCTACCACATGGGACCTTATCAAAGGCCTTACTGATATCCATTTAGACTACATCTACCATCCTGCCCTCATCAACAATCCTGGTCACTTTATCAAAGAACTTTAACAAATTTGTGAGACATGATCTCCCATGCATAAAGCCATGCTGACTACTCCTAATCAAACCCTGTCTTTCCAAATGCATGTATATTTTATCCCTCAGAATCTTCTCCAGTAACTTACCTACCACAGATGTTAGGCTTACTAGTCTCTAGTTCCCAGGTTTTTCTCTGCAGCCCATCTTGAATAAGGGCACAATATTTGCTACCCTCCAGCCTTCCGGGGTGTCACCCGTAGCTAATGATGATGCAAATTCAGCCAAGACACCAGCAGTTTCTTCTCTAGCCCTTTCCAGGGCACTTGGATATATCTGATCAGGACCAGGAGATTTATCCACCTTCATACTTCCAACACCACCTCTGCTGTGATATGGACTGTCCCCAAGGTATCACCACTAACATCCCCAAGTTTCCAAGTTTTCATGTCTTTCTTCACAGCAAACACAGAGGAGAAATATTCATCTCCTGCGATTTCATATATGTGTGTCCACTTTAGTCCTTGATGAATGCTATTCCCTCCCTAGTTATTCTTTTTCCTTTAATATACTTAAATAATCTTTCTAGATTCACCTTAAACTTCTCAGCCAAAGCTATCTTGTGCCTCATTTTCATGCTCCTGATTTCCTTCTTCAGTAAATTCCTGTACTCCATATCTACCTTCAGGGATTCCCTTGATCCCAGCTGCCTGTATCTAAGCCTTGCCTCCTTCATGTTTCTGGTCAGAGCCTCAATATCTCTTGTCATCCAGGATCCCCTACTCCTGCCAACCTTGCCCTTAACCATAGCAGGAACATGTACACCTTGAACTCTAGCTGTTATACTTTCCAAGGCCTCCCACTTTCCAGAGGTCGCTTTGCCTGGAAACAAGCTCTTCTAATCAACCTCTGCAAGCTCCTGTCTAATTCCATCAAAATTCGCCTTGCCCCAATTTAGAACTTGAACCTGTAAACCGGTTTGGTCCTTCTCCATAACTATTGTAAAATTAATAGAATAATTTTCAGTTGTCAGTGCTACCCCACTATTACTTCAGTCACTTGTCCTGTCCTATTTCCCAAGAGTTGGTTGAGTTTTGCCCCTTCCAAAGTAGGATCCTCTACATACTGCTTGAGGAAACTTTCCTGAACACGTTTTACAAATCCCACCCCATCTAAACCCTTAAGACTATGGCTCTCCCAGTCTATGTTAGGAAAATTAAAACTCCCCACTATGACAAACTTCTTGCTCCAGCAAGTCTCCTGAGTCTCCCTACATATTTGTTTCTCTAATACCCGTTGACTATTTGGGGGTCTTCTGTACAACCACACTAACGTCACCATCCCCTTCTTATTTCTTAGCTCTACCCACAAATCCTCAGTGGATGACTCCTCAGTTATTTCATCTCTGGCTACTGCTGTGATACTCCCCTTAATCAAAAATGCAACTCCCCTTCCCCGTCACGCTTAAAGCACCTGTATCCTGGCACATTAAGTTTCCAGTCCTGTCACTCCCTTAGCTTCTATAATGGCTATCATATCCCATTCCCACCTACCTATACATGCCCTGAGTTCATCAGATTTACGTGTCAGCCCTCTTGCATTGATATAGATGCAATTTAATCCAACTGACATCCCTTTCTCCCTGTCCTGTTCCAGTGGGACGTGTCTCTTCCACTCACTATTTCTGATTACTGTATCTCCTTCCAGCCTCGCACTTTCCTCCCAGTTGTTGAGGATTCCAGCTTTCCTGCCAATCTAGTTTAAATTGTCCCTTGCAGCACTACCAAATCTGCCTGCCAGGATATTGGCCCCTGTCCAGTTCAGGTGCAACCCATCCCTCTTGAATCGGTCTCCTTTGCCCAAAGAAAGATCTCACTGATCCAGGAATCTGAGACCCTGTCCCCGCACCAATTTTTTAACCACACACTCATCCACCATATCCTCCTGTTGTTACCCTCACTAGCATATGGCAGTGAAAATAATCTGGAGATTACCACTGTCAAGGTGGTGGTTTTTAATTTTTCTCCTAGCTCTCTATAATCACTCTACAGGACTTCATCCCTCTTTCATGCCAATAAGCACAATGACTTCTGACTGCTCACCCTCCCCCTTGAGAATGTTCTGCAGCTGCTGCGAGACATCCCGTATCCTGCCACCTGGGAAGCAACACATCATTATTGATTCCCATCTGCAGCCACAGAATCTCCTGTCTGTCCCACTAACTATCAAATCTCCTATCACTAAGGTCCTGTTTACCTTTACTCTTTCTTGCTGTGCATCAGAGCCAGTCGTAGTGCAACTGACCTGGCGACTGCTGCTTTTCCCTGAATAGTGAACCCTCAACAGTATCCAAAATGGTATACTTGCTTTCGAGGGAGTGGTCATAGGGAATTCTGCCTACTTGCTTTGCCTTTCCTGGATCAGCTACTCTCTGCCTGCACGTTAAGTGTGACCGCCTCATTAAAATTCTTTATCTATGATCCTCTCAGCGTCACGGATGATCCCGAATGCAGCCGGCTACAGATCCAGCTCCAGCTGCCTAATATGGTCTCCCAGGAGCTGCAGTTGGAAGCACGTCCCACAGCTGTAGTCATCAGGGATAATGGCAATCTCCCTGAGCTCCCACATCCTGCAGGATGAACATGCCACTGTCCTAACTGCTAACGCAAATGCTCTAGGACTAAAGAGGAAAATTAAAAGGACTTTAATCTGAGTTTACCTTTGGTTTTTGCTGAATCACTGCTCACCAAATCTTCTTGAGCCAAAGCCTTACTTCTCACTCTGTTCCCTACAATTTTCAACAGCATGTTTGTCTCCCCACTTTTTCTTTTTATTAGATAGAGAGACGTGACAGTGGCGTAAGGTTTGGGGCTTAAGTGCTCCTTGATACTAGGTCCACGACAACGCACTCTTCGGTGCAGGTGACTGCTTATAGGCCCTAATGGTATAAGGCAAAGTGATGCCTCTCTCTCTCTCTCTGTTGCCTCTACTGGAGTTATAGTATAACTACTGATTGGAGGCCTATAGCTACTTTCACGAGTTACCTCTGATCACAATATTCATCAAAAATTTGGACAATGGCATGAGAAAGTCAAATATCCAAAATTTGTTGCTGACTTAAAATTGGGCAGAATTACAGACAGTGTAGATGACATTGTAAAATTACAGCAGGAAATTGATAGATTAGGTGAATGTGAAAAGCTGTGGCTGATGGATTTTAATATAAGCAAGTGTGAGTTTGTCCATTTTGGGCTGAAAAAAGGATAGATGTTTTAGAAGGCACAAAGTGAAACAAGGATTGGGGCTTCAATGCATATCTCTAAGATACCACAGCTGATGCAGAAAACAGTCAAGAAGGCCAATGGAATATTAGCCTTCATATTTAAAAGGCTGGAGCATAGGAATGCAGACATTATGCTTCATTTATACAAGCCCTAATCAGACCTCACTTAAGAGTACTGTGAGCAGGTCTGGACAGCACACCTTAGGAAGGACCTTTTGGCCCTGAATGGAGTTCAACAAAGATTTACAATGATCATACCCAGACTGTAGGGGTTAGGTTATGAGGCGAGATCACACAAACTAGCCTTTATTTTCTATAATTCAGACGGTTAAGGGGTGACCGAATCGAGGGTCTTCAGGGTATTAACAGGAAAAGACATGAAAGATAAAGATAAACTATTTTGACTGATTGAAGTTTTGAGAAGGAGGTATAGTCTAAGAATGTTAGAAAGCACTTCCACATGCAAAGGGCCATGAATGCTTGAAATTCTATTCCTCAAATGGCAGTCAAAACTATAAATCTTAGTCAGACAAATTTTTAAAAACTGAAAGAACTGTGCATGCTGTGAATCAGGAACAAAAACAAAATTGCTGGGAAAGCTCAGCAGGTCTGGGAACATCTGTGAAAGAAAAAACAGAGTTAACATTTCAGGTCTGGTGACCCTTCCTCAGCAAGAGCAGGGATGTGAAATTAGACTATAGATTAGTCATGATATTTTTGAATGCAGGAGCAGGTTCGAGGGACTGAATGGTCTACTCTGATTTCATATTTTCTATTTCTACTCAAATTGATTCTTCATCTTGCTGTTTTGATCTATCACTAGTCATCTCTCACTATTGTAGAACTGATATCCCTAATTAGAAATCTATCTCCACAACCATTGTTAGCTTTCTTTTGATTCAAAATATCAAATATTCCTCAATATTTTGTTCTCTGCCATAGTCACCTTCCAAATTGTCCCTTCAATAGCTATCAAGTTGCATGTATTTATTCCTAACTGTGTTAACAAATCATGTATTGGTTGTGATTGCTGCATGCATTCAGATTCAGAATTTTTAATAGTGTTTTTTTTAACCATTTTTGCAATCTCTGTCATTGTCTGAGGGTGCCTTCTCATGTTTGGACACATGGGCAAATTTTCAAAGGATAAATTTGGAACATTTTATTGAAGGAGACAAAATTGGAGATAATTCTTGTCAAAAATTTGGTTCACTTTTTATCTACTGAACAGAAAGCAAAATAATGAAAATGTCAACTAAAGAATGAGAGTTTCAAATATATGTGTGGAGAAGGGGCATAATGACACATGTTCAAGCTCAGTATTGAGAATTACTATGGATCCGGGAAACATATCAGGATTGTATTTTTGAATTTGAATAGCAATCATCCAACATCAATTTTGCTTGGAACGAATGGCCATGCTTGCCATTCAATTTAGGACAATAGACAGACTTTCGAAATAGGAGTGCTAATATCAGGCTCTCCATCCTGAAACAAACTCTTGGCACTTTTAAAGATTTGGAGCAAAAACAATGGCCTCAGCTGCATGGCAATCATAGCGGTGATAGTTAAACCCCCTGTAAATGACATGTTCCCAGTGTCCGCAATCTCTTCAGGATTAGCCATTCTTTCACCTTGTATTTTGATTTTCCCAGCCAAATCAGCACTTTCATGATGACTTTACATTTTGCAATATCTGAATGAACGTATTTTAGAAATCCAAATAAGTGATATCTATGAGAGTCCCCTCATCAAGCCTGCTTTCAACTTCCGCAAAGAATTCTAATAAATTTGTCAGGCTTGAGGATCCCGTCATGAAGCCATGCTGACTCTGTCCACTTATATTTTATATTTCTAAATTCTCCATTATTGTATTCTTTATAATTAGCGTGATTAAAGGGAGTCAGCATGGCTTTGTATGGGGCAGGTCATGCCTCACAAATCTTATTGAGTTCTTTGAGGAGGTCATGAGACAGGTTGACGAGGTTTGAGCAGTGCATGTGTTGTACATGGACTTCAGCAAGGCATTTGATAAGGTTCCCGACGGCAGGCTCATTCATAAAGTCAGGGGGTATGGGTTACAGGGTGATTTGGCTGTCTGGATTCAGAATTGGTTGGCTGACAGGAGGCAGAGAGTGGTTGTAGATGGTAAGTATTCTACCCGGAGGTCAGTGCTGAGTGGTGTCCCACAGGGCTCTGTTCTTGGGCCTCTGCTCTTTGTGGTTTTTATAAATGACTTGGATGAGGAGGTTGAGGGGTGGGTTAGTATGTTTGCTGATGACACAAAGGTTGGAGGTGCCGTTGATAGTATCGAGGGCTATTACAGGCTTCAGCGAGACATTGACAGAATGCAGAGCTGGGCTGAGAAATGGCAGATGGAGTTCAACCTGGATAAATGCGAAATGATGCATTTTGTAAGGTCGAACTTAAATGCTGAATATGGATTAAAGGCAGAATTCTCAGCAGTGTGGAGGAACAGCGGGATCTTAGTGTTCAAGTGCATAGCTCCCTCAAAGTTGCCACCCAAGTGGATAAGGCTGTAAAGAAAGCATATGGTATTTTGGCTTTCATTAACAGGGGGATCGAGTTTAAGAGCCGCGAGGTTATGCTGCAGCTCTTCAAAGCCCTGGTGAGACCACACTTGGAATATTGTGTCCAGCTCTGGTTGCCCTATTATAGGAAAGATTTAAGCAAACACAAATGTGGAATTGTGCATTATAGTTATAGCACAATTAAGGAAATCATTTAGCAATGAGGCTGGACTATACTGAATATTATAATGTGATTATATATTGGTATATGTTATATATAATGTATATATAGAATGAATTATATTGTAATATAAATTTAAACTCATCAGAAGACATGTAGGCATTACCACAAATAAATTTCTGTAACAGCTGTCTTTATTATAAAGATAAACTGATTTTGCATGTCCTGTTTGAATATTAAGGCTTTGGAGAGGGTGTGAGGGAGGTTTACCAGGATGCTGCCTGGACTGGGGGGCTTGTCTTACAAGGAGAGGTTGACTGAGCTCGGACTTTTCTCTCTGGAGAGAAGGAGGAAGAGAGGTGACCTGGTCGAGGTGTACAAGGTAATGAGAGGCATGGATAGAGTCAATAGCCAGGGACTTTTCCCCAGGGCAGGATTGACTGCCACGAGGAGTCATAGTTTTAAGGTGTTAGGAGGAAGGTATAGAGGAGACGTCAGAGGGAGGTTCTTCACCCAGAGAGTTGTGAGCGCATGGAATAGTTTGCCAGTGGTAGTCGTGGAAGCGGAGTCATTAGTGGCATGTAAATACAAATTATTTATTTACAATAATTTGTAAAATAAAAGTCTCGATCTGAAAGCTGGTCTCAGTAATAGTGTCATGAAAATACTGCTGATTTTGTAAAAATCCATGACCTGGTCTGGTCTACATGTGACTCTGGACACACATCTATGTGTTCAATTTTAAAGCCCCCCTCTATGAAATGGTGAAGTAAGCCACTTAGTTCAAGAGCAATTAGGGATGACTAACAAGTGCTTACCTTGCAATCAATGTTCACGTCTCATAAAAATAACATACAAATACATTTAAAATTGCGAGGTTAAAAACAAACCAAGTTAACACCACACCAGGACAAGGTCTGCGTGTATAGTTCTTTTCTTGTTGCAGTATCGTTCCATAATAAATTATATCTGGTGACTAATCTGATAAGACTTCAAGGGTTCCTTCTTTGTAGCGGCTGTGTTTATTTCCAAACAGGTGATGAGGAAGTGCTACAGTAGAATTGAGTGTTTGATTTTGGTAGATGGCTTTGAAATCATAACAGAATTTGGTTGATAAGCATATATAAATTCTTAGTATTTCATCCATTTAAATGAGTCACTATAGCACTTTTAAATTTCCATTTCTGATGGACAGGCATGGCACAGTACATGATGAGCATTGATAGGCAAGAAAAAAAATTGCAACTCACCTTGTTTTCTTTGTATAAGGGGATAATGCTTTGCTGACAGTTAACGTTCATGACTATTGTTCTCTTGTGCCCAGAAATATATACAGATACATTTTAATGTTCATCAGAAACTAATTCGACCAAGTTTTATAATCTTAAAGTATTTTCTTTTTAAATTACAATTATAGAATAGAAAAGGGATGTAATTCATCTTTAAAACAACAAATGGAGAATTGCACAAATGTTACACCAGTGTCTGTAAGCTACATATTTTAAATTTAGCACCATATTCAGATTTTTCTACGTGCCAGCTGTGGCTCAGTCAGTGGCACTATCATCTCAACATTCTAAATTCAAGCTACTTTCCAAAACCTGAGCATAAAAGTCAAGGCTGACACTTCGCAGTATCGAGTGAGTGCTGCACTGTCAGAGGAGATCAGTTTTTCAGTTCAGGCTTTAAATTTTCATTATGCCTTTTCGGGAGTAATCTAATATCTCATGGTACTATTTCAAAGAAGAACCTTGTTATCCCTGAAGTCCTGGCCAATATTTATCCCTTAATCAACATCAGAAAAACAGATTATCTGGTCTTTATTACATTGCTGTCTGGGGAAAGTCGCTATGCCATAAATTGCTGTTGTGTTTTCCACATTACAACTGTGACTGTTTGGCAAAAACACATCATTGGTTGTAAATTGCTTTGAGATGGAAGGTAGTCACGTAAATCATTACACAAATCCAAAACTTACTTTTTACATGAAATTATTTAAACAAAGTCCTATGTTTGGAAAGGAAATATTTGGTATTTTTCCTTTAAATTTATATTACGATATAATTCATTCTATATATACATTATATGTAATATATACCATTATATATAATCACTTTATAATATTCAGTATAGTCCAGCCTTATTGCTAAACGATTGCCTTAATTGTGCTATAACTATAATGTACAATTCCACATTTGTGTTTGCTTAAAAAAGCTTTTTATTTAGAAAGTAACCACATCAATTAAAGTTAAATATTCATCTTTTCACAAATCATGTTTATTATTTTTCAATTTTTCCTAATATTTTTAATATGATGCTCGAACAGGACATACAAAAACAGTTTATCTTTATAATAAAGACAGCTGTTACAGAAATTTATTTGTGGTAATGCCTACATGTCTTCTGATGAGTTTGTTAGTCACAGTATCAAGGAATTCCAACATTGCTAAGATACCTAATGGAACTGTGTCTGAAAAGTGAAAGTAATGCAAATTTTTCCTTAACTGCATTAAATTTATCCAAATATAAGACAAATTATTCTCAAGTCACCCGAAGTACACAAAACCCATATAACCTATTACATTCTACAATTTTACTGAGGCACATAGAAATGCTATTAACGATTTGTCCAAATAAGTTATAAGACTACAAGATGCATTTCTCAATGAATCATAACTGAGCAATAGGGTAAAATAACTGACATTAGGCTCCTTTCATACATGTTATACTTTTACATTTCATGACATTTGAGTAATCAATTAGGACAGAATGGAAGTTAGACAGTATTGGTGAAATTCTTGTCCACACTTTTAATGGGCATAAAATTTTGCCAAGGGATTTTCAGATTAAACTAGTCAGGCTAAATAGGATTTTCTGCACCTATGATACAAAAAAATGCAATTAAATCAAAGCTCCAGTAAGAATCAGTTCTACATAATGGTATTAAACAGTCACAAAACTGTTGTACAGGTAGTTCTCCAATAACACAATAGTTGTGCTTTTGCGCAACCTCACATCACAGAAAATTGAACTATAGAATATTGCCATAGAAAGTCACATTGTAGGAAAATCACTACAGAATATCGCTATACTGTACAGCAGAAAGTTTGCATTATCCAAACAGCATCCACTATTCATCAATCATGTTACAGCCAATTTGCGTTAACAAAACACGTTATCGCAGAAATACCTGTACCAGAGATTTAAGGATCTATCTATTAGCTAAGTCAACAAGTTGAAGTGTTCTGACAGACCTTGCTTAAATTGTCAAAAATATAATGGTTAAATTGGCCATGAGGATTGAGGTTTTTATTATGTTAAATAAACCTAAAAGCACTACAGGTCTAACTACTTTCCAAAGATAGCAGCAGTTCAATAAGGCAGCTCACCAATACCTTCAAAGGACCAGTAATGGTTGGGCAATAAATGTTAGCCTAGACAGCGAAGTCCACATTTTCACAAACAAATAAAAAATATTTTGCAGATTAACTTCTTCACGTAAAAAAATTACAGAGTTGAACATGTGTTCAGAGTTGAGCGTGCAGAATTTGTGACCATGGAGCGGTGAAGGCAAATGGTACAGATGTATTCAAGTGGAAACTAAATATGTTCATAAAACAGACAGCAATGGAAAGATTTATTCATGTGGTGTTGAAGAAAATAGATTACGGAGGAGGCATATATAGAGCATGTTTTTATGTTGTAATTTCTATGTAATTAGTTTCAAAGCAAAACCAATACTGGATAACATAGCATCATGTTTTAGAACATAAAACTATAAGTCAAATCTTCACAATTTCTTGATATAATCTCCTGGTAGGTAACTCTTTGGATGGTGATCATGTATTCACAAATCTCAGGTGAAGCATTTTCAAAATCAGATAGCTTACACGTATGAAAGAAATATATAATTGGAAATTATAATTTATATGACATCTACAATTATTTCCTGATAGCCTTCCCAACATTAATTCCTGTTTCCACGTTTGTACTAAAAGTGTCCATTTTAATTTTAGTTTTGTAATTAAGGCCCCACATCATTAGTAGTACTTGTTTGTTATTCACTCATAGGACATGACATCAATGGCTGGCCAGTATTTTACTGCCTGTCTTTATTGTCCATTCCTAGTTGCCCTTGAGAAGATGGTGGTAAATTGTCTTCTTGAACTTCGACAGTCCACAGTATAATTAGCTACACCTGAGCAAATGGGAAGTATTCTGTCACATTCCTGATTTGTGCCTTGTAGAAGATGGACAGGCTCTGGGGAGTTAGGAGGTGACATACTCAACACAGTATTCCTAGCCTGTGACCTGCTCTTGTAGCCTCCATGTTTTTGCAGTGTGTCCAATTGAGTTTCTGGTCATCCCCAGAATGTGATTGAAACACCATTGAATGTCAAGAGGCAGTAGTTATATTGTCTCTCATTGGAAATGGTCATAGGCTGGAATTTGTGTGGCATGCATGTTACTTGTTACTTGACAGGCCAAGCCCGATTATTGTCCAGATCTTGTTGCATTTGAACATGAGCTGCTTCAGTAACTGAAGAGTCACGAATGGTGCTGAACATTGTGCAATTATCAGTGAACATCCCCATTTCTAACTGCATGATGAAGGGAAAATAATTGATGAAGCAGCTAAAGATGGCTGGGCCTAGGAAATTTCTTTAGGGGACTCCTGTAGATATGCCCTGGAGCTGAGATGACTGACATTCAACAACCATGACCATCTTCCTACATGCCAAGTATGACACCATCAGTGGAGAGTTTCCCCCCGATGCCCATTGATTCCAGTTTTGGAAGGGATCCTTGATGCTACCTTATGTCAAGGGCTGTCACTCTCATCTCACCTACGGAACTCAGCTCTTCTGTCCATGTTTGAACCAAGGCTGCAATAAAGTCGGGAGATGAGTGGTCTGAGTGGAACTCAAACTGGGCGTCACCGAGCAGGTGCTTCTTGATAGCACTGTTGATGACACCTTCCACCATTTTGTTCCTTTCTTCCTGTTGAGCCCATCTGTACTGAGGTTCCAAATGTTTTCACACACCAATATGACTGGCAATTTCATCTCTCAAGATCACTACCTAAGACTTACCATGCCCACAATCACATTGCACTGCTTATCCACTGAAGCCAAGGTGGTGCTAACAGTCTCTGACCTCACTGTAACCTATGATCACTGATGCAACATTGTCTTCTTCCCTTATATATGGAGCATCTCCATTTCACTATTATTGTCTCCTCTGCAACTCAGCCTGCTGCCTTCTATCCCCAGAACTGAGTTCTCCTATTTCCCTAACACTGCAATGGCTATTGTCAATGCCCCTTGTGTTTCATTAAGCCAGGATTGACAATGGCCACACACTTCTGGACTAACTTGGATGGGCAATTCCTCGTTCTTCAAGGACTGCAACATCCCTCCCGCAGTGGTCGAGAATGCTCTCGATTGTGTCTCTGGAATTTCCTGTAACTCATCCCTCACACTTTGTCCCCACAATAACGGCCAAAAGAGAATCCCCCTTGTCCTAACATACCACCGCACCAACCTCCGGATCCAACGCATCATCCTCCGACACTTCCACCATCTACAATCTGACCCCACCAGGAAAGACATTTTTCCATCCCCACCCTTGTCGGCTTTCCGGAGTGACCACTCTCTCCGGGACTCCCTTTTCTGCTCCACGCTCCCCTCCAACCCCACCACACCCGACTCTTTCCCCTGCAACCGCAGGAAGTGCTACACTTGCCCCCACACCGCCTCCCTCACCCCCATCCCAGGCCCCAAGAAGACTTTCCACATCAAGCAGAGGTTCACCTGCATATCTGCCAATGTCGTATACTGCATCCGCTGTATCCTTTGTGGCTCCCTCTACATTGGGGAAACCAAGCGGAGGCTTTGGGACCGCTTTGCAGAACACCTACGCTCGGTTTGCAATAAACTGCACCTCCCAGTCGCAAGTCATTTCAAAACCCCTTGCACTCCTTAGGCAACATGTCCATCCTTGGTCTCCTGCAGTGCCACAATGATGCCACCCCAAGGTTGCAGGAACAGCAACTCATATTCCGCTTAGGAACCCTGCAGCCCAATTGTATCAATGTAGATTTCACCAGCTTCAAAATCTCCCCTCCCTCCACTGCATCCCAAAACCAGCTCAACTAGTCCCTGCCTCCCTAACCTGTTCTTCCTCTCACCTATCCCCTCTTCCCACCCCAAGCCGCACTTCCATTTCCTACCCACTAACCTCATCCCGCTGCCTTGACCTGTCCATCCTCTCTGGGCTGACCTATCCCCTCTCTACCTCCCCACCTATACTCACCTCTACAGGCTCCATTCCCCCCCACCCCCAACTTTAACTTGTCTGTCTCCTCTCCTCTATCCATCTTCAATCCGCCTCCCCTTCTCTCCCTATTTATTTCAGAACCTTCTGCCCATCCCCCTTTTCTGAAGAAGTGTCTAGGCCAGAAATGTCAGCTTTTGTGCTCCTCTGATGCTGCTTGGCCTGCTGTGTTCATCCAGCTCTACACCTTGTTATTTCAGATTCTCCAGCATCTGCAGTTCCTAGTATCTCTGAAGCAGCTTGCTTATGTTGATTTGACTCTTTATTTCCAGGAATGGCTAATTAGCATGTTGCTTTTAATTCCTTTATAATGATTTTGCCTCATCCCTTTTACCTCAAGGACCAGTTTACTCCAAAAAGAGTTATTGATAACTCTTTCAATCCCTGAACAGCTATTAAAGTTTTGAAGTTCACCTCCTGAACATGGACTACACAATCAGCCAATGGGCTGTGTCCAAGCCTGTGGGCTGATAACGGACGCTGTCTTAACTTACTCTGATGGGATTCTCTGACTGAAGGCAACGTCCTTTGGGCTGACTGAATACTGTTTTCTTTAGGCTTTGGCCATTGTGTTGATGTGGTGAGGCTGGTAGCTGTCTTATGCCAACATCTGTGGACGGCGACGGGGGCCTACATGTAGTCTGTGCCCATGGAGGGTGAACTGAGATGTTGATGACTGCTATCCAAGATGGAGGGCCCAAGGTGTAAGTGACGATCTGTAGTTGCTAGGGAACCAAAGTGACTTCCATGTTGGGAATTGTTGATGAGCAGTTTCTATCCAATAGCTGGGAGAATGGGGAACTGAAAATTAATGAGGAGGAATTAACTTAATAATACAATAATACATGAAAACTGGCCACTTTGAGTCAGTAATGAGAATCTTGTCTGGTCGTTCAATGCTCAATATCAAGATTTCTCACTGTCAATCTCACCTGATGTTCCCACCTTTCTTATCAAAGGGCCACAGCATTTGAAGCCTGGGAGATTCTGCCCACTGGTTCAGTTATCTCCCATATTCATACTTCTCTTTTGGATGATATTCTTTCCGTGTGTATAGTCCTGGGAAATTTAATTTGTCTTTAAAAAATTATTAAAAAAAGACCAAGACAGAGAATCATTTCCTGCACATCATTAATTAACCTTTAATTGACTGAGAATCATTATAGAAACAAACCGTAACATGAACTTGGGTATGGAATTTACAGTCAAGGCCTGAAAGGAACAGAGTGATTATGTGTGTTTACTTTTATATCATGTTTCAAATAGTTATCCTTCAACTTGTCATGCCCAAATGACAAGCATAAAATTGCCCCCACAAAAATTGTATTTTCTTCTATGTTTCTTTGTTTAAACTCAGTTTATTTTACAATTAGACAACCGTATTGAACACAAAAATGGCTGAGGCTGATCACATGATTGTATTGATAGAAGCTTCTGAACCCTCTGCATCATATAGGCATTCCAGCTATAGCAAACACAGTCTTTGAGAGGAAATATCTGCCTCCATCCAGCTCAGGACAAAACAACACCTCAAGACCCACTATATTACAAAGGGCACATATGCTTTTATGAACAGAAACAGAAGTTGCTGGAAAAGCTCAGCAGATCTGGCAGCTTCTGCAAAGAATAAAACAGAGTTAACGTTTCGGGTCCTGTGACCCATGCTTGAATCCCGAAACGTTGACTCTGATTTTTTTCTTCACAGATGGTGCCAGACCTGCTGAGCTTTTCCAGCAACGTCTGTTTTTGTTCCTGATTTACAGCATCCTCAGTTCTTTCTGTTTTTACATATGGTTTCATCTTTAACTCTTCACCTTGCAACGGGGACCTCAATGGGGGAGAAGAAAATTACTGTTAGCTTAACGACCCTCCAATTAGCTCATTTAGTTGGTTCCTCAACACCAGACGGACCCATCACTGAAATCTGAGCTTGTGGAATTGCTTAAATATATAGAACTTTGGGAGTCTAATTCAGTTGCTCTTTGATCTCAAGAAGGAGAGCAGACTCCAGACTGAGTTGGTAGCCTGTCTAGGATTTTCCTTCTCTGTGTCCAATTTGCTGGCTGGAAAGAAGCCTGTATTGTCTCCAAAAAGAAAATGTTTGAGTCCAGCTCAGTGAGAAAACTATTACTGGATATTGACCTCTTGGAAGTTCTAACTCAGATGAACTGATTTTAATACCTCTGGATTTACCAAAACTGCAATACATAACTTATCCCCTTTCCTGTCCTGTCTTCCTTAATTTCCTGAGTGTTAAGAAAACCTATCTTTGATTCATCTTAAAGGATTTTGCTGCGGGTTTATTTCAAAATTTGGAATCCAAAAACCAAAGTTTGGGGAGTAGAGGGAATGGAATAAGTTAAACAATACCTTGGTGTTATTTACATTTAACTCCCTAAAAATACCTCATACTTTGATTTGTTCTACTTATCAAAGCAAGAATGTCGATTCAGTCACAAATAATTCACTCTGCTATATTACCCAATACTGTGATGGTCCTAGCAACTTTTAAAAGCTATAGTCTGTTTTGATCATACTGGGTAAGAGTTAAATAAATAAAGAGTCAAATAACTATAGGAAGCTATATTTTAGTTTAAAGGCTGCTAACAATTCCAAAAGGTATAATACATTAAAAAAAGTTAAGATATTGTTGCACATCAATGAACAGCAAAAAAATGGTATCTACGATCTTCATAAAGTAAAGGCATAAGTAAAGGCATCATGGTGTTGAATCCTGCGAATTGTCCACGAAATAAATAATCTTTAACAAAGTAATGGAATAGGTATTTACCAATAAGATTGAATTCTTTTTTATTAGTTTTTATTTAAACCGATCTGCACCTGTATTTAGGTACTCATAGTCTTATTAACCAAGCAACAGTGATAATGTTCCAAATCAGGATGGCATAGGACTTGGAGAACTGACAGTACAGTTTTTGAATTCAACCCATAATTATGTATCTCTTACCCAGTGCTTCTGCACCGGTATTGCATTATTTCCAGGCCAAGACATAGTATATGTCTTCATAGGCCTCATTCAGTACCACTCCGAAACTAAATTCTTGGATTTGTTGGGAGCAAAGAATGTCCCTTCCTTTCAGCAAGACTCTGGCTGCTACTGACTGTCAATTCGTGCAAATCAAGCACAAGACTGAGAACTTAAAAATGTTTGTAAAGTATGGGTATGAGTCTATTTCCAACTTCTTTGTGATGTAGTCACAGAAGTCCACTTGCTAGATTTGTAAAATGATAAAAAAAAATCAATTTGGAGAGGATTAGGATTAGGCTGTGTTCCAACCAATTGCTCAGAGTCTGCATTGCATCAAATGAAAACAAATCTGGACTGAATTCCAAAACTGTACTGTCAGTTCTCCTCAAAGCAAGAATGTTGAATCAGTCACAAATAATTCACTCTGCTATATTGTGGCAATTTTAAAAAATAATGGTCTGTTTTGATCACACTGGGTAAGAGATACATAATTATGGGTTGAATTCCAAAACTGTACTGTCAGTTCTCCAAGTCCTATGCCATCCTGATTTGGAACATTATCACTGTTGCTTAGTTAATAAGACTATGAGTACCTACACCACATGAACTGCAGTGGTTTGAGGAGAAGGATCACCAATGCCTTCTCAATGGCAACTAGGGATGAGCAATAAATACTGGTCTAGGCAGCAATGTTCACAACTCATGAATAATTTTTTAAAAAAGTTTCAAATTGCATTTGCAGAGTAATTTTGAATGATTCTTCAAGAACAAAATTTCTTTCTGCTTTTTAGGTTAACGCTCAGTGAATTGACAATTTAAAATTACAATCTCCATACAACATTTTAGATGTTGTATAAGAATGACTTTGAAATCTCCTCAGTCTGGTAATCTCTCTCACTGCACGGTGTTCTGTAGATAAAATTGTAACCATTTGGCTTGACACTAACATGTTATTTCCAGATGTTCCATCCTCATTGAAAAGGAATCATGCCAGCTACAATCAAGAGACTAAACAACGGAATGTTAAATGCATTTTATTCACCAAATCATTAGCTTTTATTTCAATCATATCCTTTAAGAAGTGTTTTCAAAGAAAGCGAAATATGTCATCTTATCTACACAACATAAATTTAGTAACAGACTGTCATGGGTTGGACAAGACCCTACATATTCACCGTTGTTTAAATATGCAGAGTCCTGTATTGAACGAAGACCTATTATCCTTCAGCTGTCATGGCTGTTGTGAAGATGTTGAGTCAGCTGTAATGACAATCAGTGGATAAGCAGAAATAAAACTAACAGTCTGTTGAAACGCCTTCCATATTTCACCTGCACATGATATAGAGAGGTCAGAAAAATGGATGCCTTTCAGAAAAAAAATAGTAAATCAAGGCTTTTTTAATACCAATACTATTAGTCTGAAAACTACTAGTTTTGATTATTCAGAATCTATAATATTTCTTCAGCTTCCTTTCATCGTTTTCTTTCAGTAGTAAACACACTGTTGTTTATCAACTTTCATTATTTTGTTTTCCCTCCACATATTCTGTTCTAATTCTGTAATCAATAAATACTTCTTGCAAATTTTAGATTACTAGTAGTTATATAAGTCACCAGCATTAGCTTATTCATATTAATAGATTGTTATGAATATAAAAAATCCCTATTCAAGGAAACATTTAATTACCATTGTTTTCTCAAATATCTGTTGAACCTGATAATTCAGAAATCCTTATTTCTTTGCAGAACTTGAAGTAACATGCTCATTTTGCTTGGTTAGATCATTCATTTTGTCTGTCCAGTATTCAGTGCTCACTTCTAGCCGAGCAGAAAGCTCTCCAACTCGTTGGATCCAGTAAGAATTGTCTGGTATCATTGGATCAGTAATCACTGATTTTTCAAGCTCCTCTCTGGTTACATCTTCAACTCTCGCTGTTGAAGAAACTTTGCTTGGTTTTTGTTCAAGTCCTTGGGAACAGTTTAGAAGTTTGGCTGGATCAGAAACCATAGTCCCCTCAGGTAAAGATACTTTCTGGCTCGGTAGATGGTACAGGTATTGTTGATCCTTCAGTTGGCTCCTCAGTGAACAGATGATCTGTTTGAAGGCTTCTGACTGCAGTTCAAGTTGATGACGCTGGATCTGCTCTTCTTCCAAATCTTGCTGCTGTTTTAGGTTTTCTTTGTTGAGTATGTTTAACTGTTACAATTCAATAAAGCAAGTATGGATAGTAAACAATATTTTTTATTTTGGCTCATGCACCACTACTTTAAGAGAATTAAAGTACCTTATGCATATTTAGTCACTCTCTCAAAAAACAAAAATAAATAAACATAATATTTGATCACAAGTACCAGTATATAACAACATTGTTCAGAGTGAAAAGAGGCACTGTAAGTTGATGCATTGGTTTTAATTTGGCGAAATTTATTAATTCAGGAAAGTTCCACAAATAGTGAAAGAGGCTTTTTTTTATTGAAGAAAGGAGGGAAATAAAAAGCAGGAAACCAGAGGCTATTTAACTTGACTTTTGCCATGGGAGAATGCTGAATTCTTTTATTAAGGCAGTTATGGCAGGTTAATTATAATTTCTTAATGAAAGCAGACAGAGTCTAAATGGTTTCGTGAAAGCTAGCACATGTTTGACTAATTAATTAGACTTCATTGAAGAAATAACAGGCAGCACAATAAAGGGGAAATCAGTGGATGGGCTGTACTTAGATTTCCAAGACGCACTTGACAAAGTACCACATCTAAGTAAGAGCTGATGGTGTGAGGTAAGGTACTATCCAATCAGTCCTTCATCCAGGCAACACATGGCGTTTTGTGTTTTGAAGCCTTAATTACTTCTAAGTTACATCATTGATTTAGATGAAACGACTGAATGTTAAATTTGCTGATGATACAAAGATAGGCTCAAAAGTAAGCTGGGAAGAGTACATACTGAGCATTTCTGAGGATTAGTGTGGAGGTGGACTTGAAAAGTGGGACGATTTCCATTTGGGGCCAAGACATGTTTTTCACATTCTGTAAAGCTTATTATATGTGTATACATGGCTAAAGTGCTGAATTTCACTAATAAACTGGGTTGGTCAGGAAATTCTGCCCTCTTTGGGCCGTTGGGCAAGATTTTTAAAAGGTATCTGGGCAGCCCTTCATTCTTTGCAACTTAGTACCATCAGCCAATCTTTGTTTATCATCCCAACCCAACTGTCAACATGTCCAGAGCTGGCAAAAAACAGTGCCATGAATCAGTGATAGCTCCCTAGGGGCACTGCTGGAGGAAGTCTGTATATGAAGGGAAGTCCCCTTTCCAGGGGCCAGGAACTGGAGGCTACTCCAAGTCTCTAAGGTGGTCTGAATGGAGGTGACTGTGGAAGTCCATCCCCATGGTGCCTTGAGGACTGACTGGATACAGTGCTGCAAGAGAACAAATGGTCTCTTGTGGCCCACCAGTGTAAATGGCATTGTCTACTCATGCTTCATTTCCCTATGAGTGACAGTTAACATTGTAAGTGAGCATTGCATAGGACTGTCAGACAGAAGACTGGATGTCAGGCAACTTCATCATATTGCATCATGCACAATCAATGCCTTTCCCTTCACTGCATCCACCCATGTTATGTTACTTGTATTACAATGCAACTGCTTATATCTTATCTGCCAGGGGTATTATTTAAACAGAAATGGAGCAAAAAGATTCAGTGGCTGATGCACCATCAACTCACTGACCTTTTAGCACAACCTGGGGTACACACAAATCACAGCTTGCATGAGACAAAGCCATGACAACAAAAGATGGCTGGTTGATGAGCTCCTCACTTGAATAACAGACACATGCAGCAAATAAAACATTGTCAATTTCCATCATCTCAGCTCTTTCATCACATTCAACCACTTTTCAGTCAGAACCATCTCACTCATAATTTCACCCATATTATCTTCTTCTAGCAAGGGTTGCCTAGGAAAAATGACATGTCTGGGGAACTGTTTCTATCAGTGCAGGCAAATTGCTCATGTATCCATGCTAATGTCTCAGAATGTCCTTATCCTTCTGCAGAAGAAAATGGTGCACAACCTGTATGAGTGGGCACACAATACAGGGTATTTCTGGCATGTTAGAAATCAGTGCTCGTGACACTTGAGCTGGCATGAGAGGAGAGGAGATGTATATGCTGAAGGTGAGATTAGATACCTGAAACCATCTTATGAGAAAGTCTCCATGTAGCTGCTCCAGGCACACATCAAAGATCTAATAGTGAACAAAACCTTGATAAATGCAGCACCTTGATGCACTAATAAACAGTTATATTTATTTCTGCAGCTTTTTGATCCTAGTCTCAATCCAGGACCAGATGAGGAAGAGTCCTAACCTCAGGGCCATCTCTGGAGATGGGATAGTCAAAGCCTCCCTCCTCACCTTCCACCAGTGCTGAGACATTCACTTTGGTGGGTAACGTAACTACAGTAAGCTCGAGATGACATTTTGGTCAGCACAGCACTGTCATGGGTCAGTAGCTACAGGAGGAAGAAACATTTGAGGCCTCTGACACCCCAAGGCATACTGAAGAACATAATCTTGCTGAGTTCTGTACAAATGTTGAGCCCCAGCGCTTGGCCATTAATGAGCTGAAGGAAATGTTCAAGCAAGCAGTGAAACATCTGGAATAGTTTAAAAAACATGTGGAGGCTGGAACAAAGGGCAGAGGAGTCTGCCCAAGTCCTGTCTTATGCCATGGCTCCTAAAAGCTAGTGTAAGGCTGCTTCCATGGAATAGGTGGAGACTGCCATGGAGAGTCAGCTCCAGCAGAACAGTCATGGTTGTTAGACATCAGCCTGAATCAAAGTCCATGATATGAACCATGGATGCACTCTATGAATGAGATGAAGCTAAGGGTCATTAATCTCACTCCAATTACTCCATTCCCTTAAGCATTGTCAACGTACACTAAGATGGAGGAGGAGTGACCGACAGGTGCTCAAGAACTGTCCCCTCAGAACTCTCCAGAGATGCCAGTGACCCAAAAGCCTTCATCAGTTCAGGCACCAAACCTGAATTTGTAAAAGAGACCATCAGTAGGCCAGGGCCCTCTAAGTCCTGCACCACTACAGTTTTCAATCCAGATTCATCTGTGGCAAGGTGGTAAGGCAGATAGCAGGCTTCCACCAGCTCAGCACCAGTTGGTCAGGTAGAACCAGAAGTAGCAGTAGAAAGAAAACAAATATTGAAGTCACCTTAGGTGTCAAACATTTGTAAAGGTCTGAAATATAAATAAATATACTATAGTTTTCTACATTTCTGTGGTTTTGTCTTGTTCAATCTGTTCATACGTCTAACTGTTTTTGCATTACTGATCATGAGGGAGATCACTACCCTGGATGATCACATGTACTTCAGCGGAGCATTGTGAAGAACTCTGATGCTGTCATGTACAGTTCTCACCTGGGAGGAGAAAATCCTTAGAGCAGCAAGAATGTTAACTACATGGTTGTGTTGCATGAGTTAATCAGCATGGTGAAACCCTTCTACATCTCTGTGACAGATGAGTGACCCATGTCTAAACAGAGATATGTATAGTGGCAAAAAAAAACTGCAGATGCTGGAAGCCATGGGAGACAAATGGGAGGCTGGAAGGACACAGCAGGCCAGGCTGCATCTGGAGGAAAGGAGCTGTCAGTGTATTGGGTATTACCCTTCTTCAGGACTGGGTGAGGGAGTAGGGGGAGCTGCAGATAAAGGGGGAGGTGTGGAGACAGAATGGAGTTGCTAGGTGGACACTGGTGGTAGTTATGACCTGATTGGTCGATGGGAGGGATGAATCTGTTTGGTGGCTGGAATGGAGGGTCAGAAAATGGAATGGAAGGGAGGAGGTGGGGCTGGAAAGGGAGGCGGGAGATAGGTGGAAAGGTTAATTGAAATTGGAGACCTCAAAGTTGAGTCCTCCAGGCTTTAAGGTGCTCAAGGGGAACATAAGGTGTTGTTCTTCAAATTTGTGTTGCAAATCATTGTGACAGTGGAGGAGGTTGAGGATGGATATGTTGGAGGGGGAGTGAGGCGATGAGTTGAAATGGGCAGTGACTGGGAGGTTAGATTGGCCATTACGGGCCAGGCGGAGATGCTTGGTGAAACAGATACCGATGTAGAGAAGGCCACATCGGGAGCACCGGATGCAATAGACTAGATTGGAGAAGATGCAAGTAAAGCTCTGTATCACTTGGAAGGACTGTTTAGGCTTGAATGGAGGTGGGGAGGTGGTGTATGGGCAGCTGTTGCATCTGAGGTTGCAGATTTGCTCACCAAGTTTACGTGTTTGATTGCAGATGTTTCGTCACCCTGCGAGGTAACATTGTCAGTGCGCCTCCTGTGATGCGTTGGTGCTCTGTCCCACTTGTTATTTATATGCCTCGGTTTGCTGGGATGGTTAGCATCACGTCCAGTTTTGTTTCTCAGTGGCTTGTATATTGGGTCCAGCGCAATGTTTTTGTTGATGGAGTTCCGGTTGGAATGCCAGGCCCCCAGAAATTCCCTGGATGCCAACCAGAACTCTAGCACACACCTAACAGAGCATGCCAGGGGAATCCCGGAAGCCTGGCAATCTAACTGGAACTCCATCAACAAACACATTATATTTGACCTGAAATACAAACCACTGTAAAAAAGAACTGGAAGTAATACCAACTACCCCAGCAAACTGAGGCATATAAGTGAATATCAGGGTTTTGTTTTCATTTAACCTCACCTTCTCCTTGACAGTTTGGAGGCTCATTCGGAATCTGGCTGGTTCATGAACAGGATCTGAACGGATCTGAAAGGATTTGGACAGATTCAGACAGACTTGAAGATTAGTATTCTCGAATTTTAAATAGAATATAGGTAAGAAAAATCTATTTGACTTCAGTTACTTGTGGTTGGTTAAATCAAAAGTCATGGAAAAGGTTCTTAACTTTGCTAAAGTGTTTTTGGGATTTGAAGATGCTTCCCAAATTTCTCAAGGAAGTTTAGAAAAACAGAGGAAGGATATACTTTTTGAATTAGCAAAAAGGCTAGAATTGGGTTTAACTAGGGAAAGCTTAATTTGTAAAGGAGTTCGTCAAGCATGTAGATATATCAGAAAAAACAGTCAAGTATATTGGAGTTCAAAAAAAATAAACTGAAAACTAGACAATTGGAATTCAAAAAATAAAGAAAAGGTAAAAAGACCCAGGACAGAAGAAAGGAAAAGAATGTTTGAGTTAGAAAATTTGAAGTTGAAACTTGAAGCAAAAAGGCTTCAAGTGGCAAAAGGAAGAGTGCAAGATAGAAGTGACGAAGAGCAAACACATCATTGCCGACAGGATAGTAGAAATATATACACATATGTCTAAACATTACCAAAATTCTATGTAAAAGATGAAGAAGCCTTTTTTATTTCCTATGAGAAATTGGCAGATGAATTAGCCAGAGACTCTGTGGGTAATGTTAATTCAGGCAAAGTTGGTATGCAGGGCTAGCGGGGTTTTTCCAGTGCTGCCAGGGGATGTGTCAGGAGACTATGAAGGAATAAAACAGGCTACTTTGAGTGGCTATGAATTGGTACCAGAATATTATAGACAATGGCTCAGAAAGATAAGGAAAGCACCAGGTCAGATTCATGTTGAGTTTGAAAGAATTAAACATTGCAACTTCAAGAGATGGGTGAGAACTTTAAAGATAAAAAGACATATGAAGATCTTAGAGAGATTATTCTGCTGGAAGAATTCAATAACTCACTTCCAGAAAGGATAAGAACTCATGTCGAGGAACAGCGAGAAAAGCTGCTGAGATGGCGGATGAAAACATATTAGTGCATAAATCAAAATTCTGATCCTTCAATGAAAAAACAAAAAGTAGATCACACTGGGAACAGTTTACTGCAGGTGATAAATGAAACCCAAAAGGGTGAAAGGAGGTGAAAGGCCTCAGATATCTTCACTGTATTGGATATGGGCATATAAAGTCACAGCGCTGGTGGTTTAAGAAAGGCACTGGGGAGAAAGGATATGGTAAAAGAGACTAAACCAGTGGGATTAGTTGAGGTAGTGAAGGAAATCCCAAAAGAAGTTGAGGAGCTGGAGAGTGCACAGTCAACGGCTGGATATTGAGATGGTGCCCAACCTCTACAAAAACTTCACCTCTGTAGGTAAGGTTTACTCAGGAAGAACAGGGTGAGAAGGTAAAGAAGTTGCAGGAGCTAACCAATCTCTAATAGTAAAAAATGAAAGTATTGGCACTCCTGAAATGTTACTGAGTGGTAATCTGTGGAATAAATGGAGAGAGATTTAGCATTCCCCTGTGTAAGATCAGGTTGGAAAGTCCAATCAAGACTGGGGAAGTGACAGTGGGAGTGATTGAAAGAATGCAGCTTGTTCTTGGAAACGACCTAGCAGGGGATCAAAGGTGGGAGTGACATCCCTTGTAGTGGAGGAGCAAAAGGAAAACCAGGGAACTCAGGAGTTAAAAGGAAAAGTACCCTGGAATTTTTCTAGAATATTCATAAGTTAAAACAAGAAGGAAAAGCCAAAGGGAGAGATGAAGGACTTGATGTCCAGTTAGCTGGACACCCTGTTTTATGAAATAGTGAAGAAAAAACCTGAACAGGTAGAGGATCAGACAGAGGTGTTAGAAAGGATAATAAGTGGCACAGATGGAAACAGGACATGGAGGAATTTTTGGAGGGAGTGGTTGATGGTCTTACATCTGAAAAGACAGAGGACATCCTGTAGTTCATTGACTCTGGAGATGAAATACAAGATCTGCTCTGAACTGAAAGAAAATTGAAGCCACTGTGAACTGACCTAAATGTACATGCGAAGGAATTTGGACTAAATAAGTGACTGGAAAAAAAGAAGTATGAAGAACTGAGTTCTATGCAAGCAAGTGAGAATTTGTTAATTACAGACAGAGAGATATAAATTAGTGTATTTTCTAAAAGCTGAAAAATCAGGTACTGTACAGGAACAAAGGTTTGGCTATCCAAGTACACAAATCATTAAAATCTAGTAGGCTTTTACAAAAGTAATTAAACTAGCAACTGGGAGATTAGTCTTTATATGACAGGACTGAAACACAAGTGAGGGGTAAGTTATTCTTCAATCATTGAGTTTTAGTCTGAACTTATCTTGATTACTAAATTCAGCTTTTTTTTCCATTCATTCATGGGTTTTAAATATCACTGGTGTGGCTATAATTTATTGTCCATCTCTATATTCCTTTAACTAATCAGTTCACTAGGCTACTTCAGAAGATAGTTCAAAGGGAAACACATTGCTCAGCATCTGGAGTCACTTATCAACCCGACATGGAAGGATGACAGATTTCTACGCTAAAGCATGTTGGTGAGCCAGATGTGTCCTGATGACAATCTGATAGATACATGGTCATATTTACTGATTCTGTTTTCCTCATTCCAGATTTATTTGTTGCAGATCTATTTATTAAAGGAATTAAATCCCCTAGTTGCATTGGTGGAATGTGAATTCATGTCTTGAGATCACTAACTCAGGCCACTGAAAAAAAGAGTCAAGTAACATAACTACTGTGCAGCTATCTGCAGCAGTTTTGGATAGTGTATCTCAGGAAAAAAAGATATACTGGTTTACACTTTAGACAAAGATCTGATGCCTGCTTCCTATTCTCCATTATGGTCACATTGTGCTTCAAGATCCACATTCTTGCTCATCTCTAAATGTTATCTAACCTGCATGCTAGTACGCATCTTCTCTTCACTGACTGTATTGTGATATCTCTACACTCCAGTATTAGTGGTGTAACTTTCATGAGTCTGAACATTTCCTAAACACCTCCACTGTTTTGCTTCTCCTGCCAGTGCATATAAGCTCCTGCCATCAAGGTTTTCAATTTTCTTTACAGTCACCCCCTTACATTTGCCTCTGTTGGTTTCTGCCTTCATCCCCAGTCACTTCTAAAAGACATTGGGGTGATCTGCCTCGCTCATATAAATTTGATTCCATTGAGTATGCTGTAAGGCACAGCAGAAAAGCAACTGTAGTCTAATTGAGAGAAAAATAAACCAGGCTGTAGATGGAGTAATAAACATGTAAGGGAAACAACTTCCATCCAAATGTGAAAACATACAGAGCAATAACCAATGCTAGATTTTACACATATTAGAGGGGTAGATTTTATGAAATTGACAGGGGCATGCTTAATTTGGTAAGCTAGAATTCAGAGATAATGTCAGCAGCATCCTTGCAATGTATTCAGCCTCACACCATCCCTTGGTGAGTTCATACTTGTAATTCATTTTTGTCCTGAGTATTCATCGGTTTGAAGTCTTTTTGAAAATTACGTCCTACCTTCAAAATAATGTCAGAGGTCCATGGTTCATTTTTGTGTAAAAGTACCATGCAACTGCTTTGTGCAGTTGTGTTTAAGGTCATTTTCCTTGTCTAACTCGATAGTACAAGGGAGGGGAGTGGTAGAATGACAAATTGTATGGAAGCTCAAGTTGAGTTAGTGGTGGGGAAAGGGACGGGATCTGAGGCATGGAGGAGTGGAAGAGAGATCCATGGAATGAGAGAGGGTGCGTCAGGGGCATGGAGGAGTGAAATGGAAAAGGCCTCCTGTCTTGGTGTGGTGAGATGAGGGTATGGTGGAAGATCAGTTGAGGTAAGAAAATGAGGGACATAAAGGACACAGTCAGCATTGTCCATTTCAGGGTGTTGATTGGCAGAGTCCTTATAGGGATTTCAGCTCACCAACAACATTTCAATTAACACTACTGAGAGTGATTTTGGACAGTGACCTTTACAATACATAGGGAGTGGACTGACTGAGCCTGCAAGTTCAACAGTGTCTCATGGAGTGTTGAGCACAACATTGGAGACTAACATGGATGTACAATGCAGAGTGAAAAAACACAAATTATCGTGGATGATGCAAAGGAAAAGTCCCCAATTCTCCAGTAAAGGTCAGTATGGTGGAACAACGAGACATCCCACTACATTTAAGTCTCTCACCGAGCCAGTTTTAATAAATAATAAATGATCAATAAAGTAAGACTGATATAATGAGAATCATTTATATGTGAAATATAATGTGGAGAAATACCCCTGTAAACATTTTGGTCTCAACCAGTCCTATGGAAATGGAATGGAGTTGGACATGATCATTTTGACCATGATTGGCTCCTGTTTGACCAAGATTCTCTTTTGCAGTCTTGGCAGCATTGTCAATTGAGAGCAAGGTTCACCATGAAAAGCATCCTCTTCAGTGTGATTGCAGATGTTTTCTCTGCAGGGCACCAACAAGTTAAAACTCAATTGTAACTGCCTGAGAAACAGAATGTCTTGTGGTGCAATGGATAGCATCCCTGGTTTTGAGTCAGAGGTTCTGGGTACAAGTCATCGTCGTGCAATGCGCATTTGTAACAAGTCATTTGCTGGCCCGTAATTCCTTCCGACACATTAAAGGAAGGCGATAGATGTTGGAGAGTTCCCACGCTATGATTTCCAGCACCAGAGAAATGGCGGCAAGAAGGGCATCTAATATAAAACCTACTGATAAATCTTAATGATGGTTGACACCAAGGTTATCAGCCAGCCTAGGAGTGACCTCTTGTAACAACAGAAAAACTGGAAAGGAAAGAAGCTCTTGTAGAAAATAGCTATATACTGGAAGCAGTGCACAAGAATGACATGTGTGGAAAAACTTCCCTGCTGTCACTGTGCATATCAATTGTTCAAAGTATATTACACTGTTCCTGAAATTTCCAATAACTTAGCTGCATGGGCAAAATGAGTCTGACTTCTTGATAAAGCACATTTAAAAAGATAGCTTTTTAAAATACGGCATATAGTGCGTGCACTATATAATAATGCATTTTGTATGTGGTTAGCTTCTTCACTATGGTATTGCTGAGAGCAATGCAGAATACACAAACAGCTGGAGTTCCTGAATCTGCCATGTTTTATTCACCAGTGTTACATAGTTTTTGGCTCATATCCAAATATAGTTAATACCCCAGAGAACTAACATGCAGTATTTTGTTTTTTTATTGCCATGTTTGTTATTTAAATGTTGTAATAAGTTTAAAATCCAGTAGATGGTGTCTGGGGACAGATATTTTCCCAGGTTTGGGGAAATTTTCATTACTTGCAGAAATACAAAGCAACTGAATACACTTGAGTCAGTTACTCTTCTTCATTTCCCAAACCAATTGTGAAATAGTGGAACTAGATTATTAGATTTAAATGTAACATCTACACATATCTTGCAGAACATTACGAACACTATTTATCAAAAATGTACCTTTCTAAAAACTAAAAATCACAGATTGAAAAGATGCTTTATACAAAAAATTATAAAAAATAACGTCAATTAATTTAAATAGTTATTAGAAGAAAACCATATTTAAATTCATCTTTTCCACTTGAACGATTGCACTTTGTTTATTTCCAACAGTGAATTCAGCCAAGAGCTGCACGTATTTATTTTGTCCTCTCATGAACAACCACTTTATTTCAGGAACAAACAATTTAACTGAAGTTGCAAAAATTGATAGGTTTGTAGAACTGTTTTATGAAATGTAGATTTAGTTGCAGTTAAATCTTTAACAGATTCTTTATTTAATGTTTTTAAATTGAGCAAAATGCAAGGATATCTTTATAATTTAGATTATCCAACTAACTAATATCTAGAAAAAAGTTACAATGTTTACATGAAACATCTTAATATTCACATTGGTAATGAGACCTTAGAGAGCAAACAAATAATAACTTTGACTTTTGCACCTTTACACCTGCCTTTAGCAAAGGAAATTTTTGATACTCAAATTTGCAGAGTGTGCCTTGTCAGCATTATGAGTTTTCAACCGTACTTTTCCAGTTTACATTACTCTATAAACTATTTGCATTTCACGCTCAGAGATGATTTAAATCTTAAAACAGTCAGAAAAATTTTAATAAAATATGTTGAAGCATTCCTGCATATAAGGCTTAAGATTTAAGCAGTATATGAAGTCAAGAAATCATTTTATTGTGATTTTGAGTTGAGTTCTAATTTGTAATGACAAATTCTTTGATAGCTTAAGACTGATGTAACAAAACATGGCTGTACAATCAACAAGACAAAGACTGTTCAATATAAGGCTGTCTTTAAAATAGTAATGGAGCTACAGAACTCAAAAACTATTTTTAGTATTCATTTCAATGATGAAGAATCTGAAAATAAATGCCATTTAGATATATTCACCGGTAAACTTAATTCTGTAATGAGTACATGTGTAAACTGTACAATTTTGCAAATAATGACAATTTATCCTTATTTAAACTGAGACTTTGGAAGCAAAGTTGCAGAGATTAGCTCTGAATTCATGTTGAGGTGACTGAATTGGTTATTATAAGAATCCAAAGCTTGAATCAAAGTCTATATTGTCTCGTTCTTTTGCTTAAGAAATTACTTCACCTGTAGGTGTCAAATAATTACTGAGATAACCTATGATCTGAATACTTCACAACCTGCACATTTGACTTCTTAAGATCTCAACAGTCTAATGAGTTCTTTCCTGTATTTTTTAATAGAATAGCTATTCTCTCAGGCTTCCAGTTCTGCAACCTTTGGAGAAAGACAGACTTTCCCACAAAGTGAAACATGAGGGCTAAATGTAAATGTTTGGGGTCTAAAACAGAAAAAGAAAGGTCCCTCTTGTTAGATTGAATGAAGGAGCATTTAAAATTGCAATGTTAATCAAAAACATTTTAGTTGCAGTATCATTTTCTTTTTTGATATTAGATGCATTGAATACAGAGAGGAAAATGAAAGAGGTGTGCAGCTTTGTGAAGTAATGTGTTTATAGTAGTTTGGAGCACTCAACTAAACCTTTCATGAGCTTTAACTCTTCAAAAGCTAAAACAGAATATTTGAATTGCATGGGATTGAATTTTTTGGTTTGACTGGTTGTCCTGAAGTTAGGACCATCTAGGTGGGGAGTAGCTGTCCACATGTGCTCTTCTGGTGACCAGCAAATTAGCAGTGGTGAGGCACGGGGCCATCCAGTGACAGCATGGAAATAGGATATGAGGCAGTGTTAGGTAGTATTGCAGCAAGGTCTGCAGCAATGTTTAAAAGGTTTACCAGCCTTTCTTTTATTGCTGTGTGCCTCCCTGAATCTACTGCCTGTTCTGATTCTACTGCAGACTGCCTGCTGTGCTTCTACTGGCATAAAAGCAAAATACTGCAGATGCTGGAAATCTGAAAGAAAAACAGTAAATGTTGGAGAAACTCAGCAGGTGTGGCAACATTTGTTGAGAGAAAAATAGAAAAAACACTAAAGGAGGAAACTGCCAGCCTGGATAGAGACTGCAGGAGTCAGCAGCTATGGAATCACCCCCCAAACTTGTATCTAGTGTTGAAAGTATCCGTTAGATTACACAGTCTACTGAGGTCAGTAACCCATAACTCTTTTCCTGTCCGGGTTTGAATGTCACTATGCAGCAGCATGTATTTGATAGAGAGGGAATGACTACCCAGACAATGATGTAAACAGCACTTTAGCACAATAAAACCTGCCAAGGTGGCCCAGAGGACTATTATAAACAAAGTGCTGAGCAACATGAATTGATATTCGTGCAGGTGATTGAAAGCTTTGTCAAAGCAGCATATTTTATGGAGTGAGTTAAAGGAGGGAAACGGGCAGAGAGATTTAATGACGGCATTACAGATTTGAGACGTAGAAAGTGAAGACATATTGAATGATGGTGGACTGATTGCTGAGTTGGGAGGGAGCTTTGTGTGGGACTTTGAGGAAAGAAATGTACCCGTACTTTTCATTTCCTAACCTTCTGCAGCACACCACTCAGCTGCTAGGGGCCAGCACATGTGCTCAGTTTGAGTTGGTCAGTTATATTTAACATTCAGTTATAAGTTGCATCAATATTTAATAGATACAATAAAATTGTGCTTAACATGGACAATAAATTTTACTTAACTAAGTAAATTAATGAATTATATTTTAGCTCATTTGCACACAGACAATGGGGAGATGGGCATTGTGCTACAGTTGCAGAATATGGGAGATTCTGGAACTGAAAGCTATCCAGGCAAACACATCTGCAGCAACTGTCTGAAACTACAGGAATTCCAACACTGAACTATTAAACTGGAGGCAGAGTTGAAGACGTTCCAATGCATTAGGGAGAGCCCAGTCACACCCCTTAGGTTAGTGCAGTTCGATTCCATCTGTAAAGAACATCAAGGTGTGACCACAAGAGAATACATAACAGGTTAAAGAATCCTTTAATGCAGGAGCTACACTTTTTGTAATTATCTAACAATTTCTTAACTGTGTGGATTAAAGCCAGATGCGCAGATAATATGAAGAGATAGGTACCAAATTGAAGAGCACAAGATGAGCCCCATGACAAACAGCAGAGGCCACTGAACATAGTCAAAGTAAACACATTGTCTTAAAGACTGGTATGGGAGATATGGTTCAGTGAGAGATACTGGCATCAGTGCTACCAGGATATAGGGGCTGTACAGCTGTGATAGTCAGCATCTGACCTGAGCTGGGACTAGTGCTCTCAAAAACTGTACAACTGAAAAACAGAGAGGTCTTTAAATAAACAGTAGGGTTGAGGGATCAAGTGTTGATAGGTGTAGCCAATCCAGGGTAGATTTATGGTAGGATGACAGAGTAGCAGGGAATGGCAGGGCGGGGCAGATAGATTAAATTGAAGAATACATAGTCCACAACACATTCATTAAAATAACAAAAATTCAGAACTAAAGGCCGTATATCTGAAACACGTGGCATTCAAAGCAAAGCAAACAAATTGGTAGTACCTACTGAAACAAATAAAATGATCTGATAGCCATTATAGAGAGCTGGTTGCCTGATAGCATGGAGTGGATCCTGAATATTGAGGGGTATGTGGCATTCCAGAAGAACAGGAATAAGGGTGGTGGGATGGAACTGTTAATAAAGCAGTAAAAGGTGATTAGGTCCTAGTTTAGAAGATCAAAATGCTTCATCAGTTTGGGTGGAGTGGACATTTAAGAAGGAAAAAAGACATGAATGGGAGTGGTCAATAAGACCCCGAACGTAAACCACAACATATGACGAAATACACAAGAAGAAACATTGGATGTTTGCGATAAAACGGTAGTGATAATCACACAAACTGCAAAAATCAGACTGGCAATCATAGCCTGGGTGAGGAGCTCACAAGATGCTTTGCAAATAGTTTCCTTGAGCACAATGTTCCAGAACTAGCCAGACATCGGGTGCTAGATTTAGAATAAAACCAGGGAGTTATGGAGAAGCTCAGCAGGTTTGGAAACATCTAAGCGGGGGAGAAACAGGTTTAATGTTTTGAGTGCAATTTGACTTTTCATTTAAGGCACCCCTTGGTAGCAGTGACGGCAAAATGACTGAAATCTATGTCTGACTTGAAAGGGAGAAGAGTGGAATTAAGACTGGTATTTTAACTTAAATGAGGGCAACTGTATGAGCATTAAAAGTAGCTAAAATGAACTTGGAAACTAGGTTAGGGAGCAGATTACTAGAGAAGCCACGGCACATATTTCAATAGATATTTCAGAATACTTGTTATGAGTATATTCCTGACATAAAGGGAAAACCACCATCTGCTGTTAACTAAACAAATTAAGGAAGGCTGCAAACTTAGGGAAAAGTCACACAATTACATGACAGCCTGATAAAGTCATACTCATGGAATCATATCTTTCAAAGTTCCAGCCGTGCTATCACTATGCTTGAGTACTCCCTGTCCCATTGGCAGGACAGACCCAGCAGAGGTGGTAGCACAATAGGAGAGAGTTTGCTTGGGAGTCGTCAACATTGAGTCTGGACCTTATGATGTCTCATGGTATCAAATCAAACATGAGTAAGAAACTATCCTGCCAAGTACCATGGTAGCCTGCCCTGGCCTCACCTCAGCCTGATGAATCATATTCCTCCGTGTTGAATATTACTTGGAAGAAGCACTAAGATAGCATAGGTGCAGAGTATATTCTGGATGGGAACTTTGCTAAATGGGATAAACCTCAAACTAGCAACTCAAGACAGGACATCCATCTGGGACCATCATCAGAAACAGCAGAAATATACTCCAACACAGTCTGCAACCCCATGGTTTGGGATATACCGGTCTTACCATCAAGCTAAGGGGTCAACTGTGGTTCAATGAAGGGTGCAGAATAACACTGCAGAAGGAGTAGGACTAAACAATTCCACAGCCAGTGAATCAGACATAAGCTCTGCAGTCCCGCAACTTCTAGTTACAAATGGCTGTGGTAGGTTAAACAATTCACTGGAGTGAGAGGTTGCACAAATATCCCAGCCTCAATGATGTAAGAGCCCCATGCTTCAGTGCAAAAGATAAGACTGAAGCATCGACCGCAACCTTCATCTGGAAGTACCGAGGGGACGATCCATTTCGGCTTTCTCCAGTGACTTCCAGCATCACAGATACCAGTCTTCCACCAATTCAATTCAATCCACATGATATCAAGAAATGTCTATTGGTACTGAATACTGCAAAGGCTATAGGCTCTGAATACTTTCCAGTAATAGCACTGAAGACTTGTGCTCTAAATCTTTGGTGTCCCTAGCCAAGCTATTCTAGTACAACCACAACACTGGCATCTACATCACAACATGGGAAATTGCCCGCATATATTCTGCACATATGAAGCAGAACATATTAAACTCATCCAATTATTGCACTACTCTCAATCATAAATGGTGCAAGTTGTCATCAACAATGCTAACAAACAGCACTTGCTTGGCAATAAACTGCTTATTGACATCCAGTTTGGGTTCTGCCAGAGCCACTCAGCTCTTGACCTCCTCATAGCGTTGCTTCAAACACAGACAGACAATGTTAATTCCAGGAATGAGATGATGTGAGAGTAATTTCTCTTGACATCAACACTAAATTTGACCAAGTTTCACATCAAGAAGCCTCGGCAAAACAAGAATTAGATGGAAAACTCACCGCTGTTAGAGTATTATCAGGCACAAAGGAAGTTAATTGTAAATGTTAGAGGTCTGTCATCTCAACTCCAGGACATCTCTGTAGGGTCATGTTCTCGGGCAAAACATCTTCAGGTGCTTTATCAAAAACCTCCCTCTATCACATGGTCAGAGGTAAGAACATTCACTGATGATTGAACAATCTTCATTATCACTCATTTTTGGGTATTGAAGTAGTCCACGTACAAATGCAGCAGGAGTTGAACAAATCCAGATTTTAGCTAATAAGTCACAAATAACATTTCTGCCAACCAAGTGCTAAGCAATGACCATCTCCAACAACAGAATCTAACTACCACCTCTTGACATTCAACAGTGTTACTGTAACTGATTCCCACACTGTAAGAATCCTACTTTGTGGAAACAGGCCATCCGGCCTAACAAGTCCACACCGACCTTCAGAGCATCTCAGCCGGACCCATCTCCCTTTAGCCCACCTAATCTACACATCCCTGAATACTTTGGGCCAGTTTCGCATGGCCAATCCACCTATCCTGCTCATCTTTGGATTGTGGGAGGAAACTGGAGCACCCGGTGGAAACCCACACAGGCATGGGGAGGATGTGCAAACTCTACACAGAGGTTGCCCAAGGGTGAAATCAAACCTGGGTCCCTGGCACTGTGAGGCAGCAGTGCTAACCACTGAGCCACTGTGCTGCCAGGGTTTGGCATTGACTGGAAACTGAACTTGACACCCTATATAAATAATGTGGCTATAAGAGCAGGTCAGAGGCTAGGGGTCTTATAGCAAACAGCTCACCTCCTGACTCCCCAAAGCCCCACTATCCATAAGGTACAATTCAGGAGTGTGAATATGTTCCACTTGCCTGGATGGCACCATATCCACAAACCTCCACCACCAATGATCTGTATCAGCAGTGTGGACCATCCACAAGGTGTGCTCCAGAGATTCACCAAGGCTCTTTAGACAGCAAAACCTTCCAAACTCACTGCCACTACCACCTGGAAGGACAAAGATAGAAGATGCATGGGAACACCACCAGCTACAAGTTCCCTCCAAGTCATTCACCATTCTGACTTGAAAATATATTGATGTCTCTTCAATGTCACTTGTCAAAGTCTTGGAACTCCCTCTCAACTGGTACTGCAGGACTACTTACATTAAGTGGATTGCAGCGGTTCAAGAAGGCAGTTCACCACGGCCTTCTCAAAGAAAATCAGGATAGAAAATAAATGCTAGTGGAAGCAATGAAACCCATATCCCTGCAGTAAATAGAAAAGCAGATCTCTGAAACGACTCAGAAGCGTAGCAGTTCAATGCTGTAGTGACCTATAGTGCCACTTGCATTGGATTGCCTTTGGTATTCCAGGCCAAACCAAACAACACTTGGGGGGCTGGAATAGGGTGAACAGCAGAACTGTTTGTTCTGGATAGAGGCTTATTCAAATATGTAAATCTGGCACTATGTAGATGTAGGATACGATTTTGCATGCAAATAGCCATGCAACATCACTATTCCTCCACTATAATATGGTATTGTGTACTGATCATTTATTTCTGAAATATAAACGCAGCAATTTATTGGTTTGTATCCTGTGTCCTGATTTGATTTAGTTAAGAGTGTTTTACCAATCTACTATCAATAAATACATGAGAAGTATTATAATGAGCCTTGGGCGATGATTGACCTGAGACAAAAAGATCTGAAATATTTTTGTTACAAGGAATCGTGTGTTTACACCTCTTGTAGCAAAATGCAAATAGTTCTGGACTCATTCGAATGACGGAATTTGCTTGCATTTTGTTTATTTTTTACTATTAACCATGCTGTAAATCAATGTACTTTGTATCAAAATCACAGATGTCACCTCAGCATTTCAGTATTTAGTGTAGTTACTCTGCAATACAGAATGAAGTCCATACCATCACTAGAACAAGGCCCTGCTGGATTATATACATACATACGAAGTGGATGCCCTCCCTCCCCTCTCAGTCTCCTGCCATTCATCCCCTCTCTCTCTCCACACAAGCAATTCTATGCTCTCACTTTCCACTTAGTGTGCCCATTTTCCTCCATGCCCACTTCGGCCTCCACTCATCCATCCACTCCTCTGGTCTTCTTCCTCTCCACCCCTTCAGGATTTCTCTACCTGGCCTGACTTCCAGGAAGTGGTTGTGGCTTCATCTCAGCCAGCACTATTGATGGGGATCTGCAAGGCCAGGGATAATTGAAACACCCCTCTGGGACTCAGGGCCTTGGGAGATCAGACCGAGAGAGTGCAGTCTCTTTCATGAGGTTGAGCTGGGAGATGACGGGTTTTCAATTCTGAGTGCACAAAAGGATGAATTGTAGTTTTGATAAGAGTGCCAGTTCATATATTGAGGAAGATTCAATGACCTGATGAGATTAGATTAGATTACCTACAGTGTGGAAACAGGCCCTTCGGCCCAACAAGTCCACACCGTCCCTTGAAGCATCCCACCCAGACCCAACCCCTATAATCTCACATCCCCGAACACTATGCGCAATTTAGCATGGCCGATCCACCTAGTCTGCACATCTTTGGACTGTGGGAGGAAACTGGAGCACCCAGAGGAAACCAGCTCAGACACTGGGCGAATGTACAAACTCTGCACAGACAGTTACCCAAGGGTGGAATCGAATCTGGGTCCCTGGCACTGTGAGGCTGCAGTGCTAACCACTGAGTCACCATGCTGCCCAATACCAAGACTTATCTTTGTATCAGTGATAATGGGAACTGCAGATGCTGGAGAATCCAAGATAATGAAATGTGAGGCTGGATGAACACAGCAGGCCCAGCAGCATCTCAGGAGCTCCTGTGTTCATCCAGCCTCACATTTCATTAACCAAGACTTATCTGCCTACTTTATGTCAAATGTTCAAACTGAAGTGAGAAGTGGCAATAATGGAAATCATCTTCATTGTAGGTACAAATATTGGACAGATACTTGAGTATTTTCAACAGCAGTTCAGTAAAGCAGTGAGTGAGAAAAATCTTTTCATATTCTCCACTTAAAACTTGAAAATCGCTCAACAACAGTTGGAGTGTATTTTGTGCTCTCATGGGGAGAGATGAAGGGGCGGCAAGGTACCGAAAAATCTAAGTCCAATCTAATGCAACAAGTATTGAACGTCGGAGAAAACCTGTGATTGAAGAAGTTGAGAAAGCAAGAGTGGGAAACACAAAATCTGTGACTGGAGGAAAGATGAGTGCAGGGGAGACAGAACAGCCACTTCAATGCCAACTCTGCAGTAATTTCCCAATGAAATTTCTTCAAAGCATTCTACTCGATCTGTCGTTTAGAATGACAGATTTCTCAAACATAACGTCTTAAAATCCGCCAAATGGCGGTATGTTGTTATCCTGACCAAGTGATGCACTAAAATAACCTTGGGTAGTACTATTATTTATCTAGAAATTGGCAAAAAGGAGTGTATTTGGAATCATAGGATATGTGAGAACTACTTATAGGAGTGACCAGAAACACTGAAATTGAGAAAGTATTTCAGATGGAAAATAAAACTATTTGTTAGCAGTCTTGGTAACATCTGGGAATTCTCATGTCCTTGATTCATCAAGTTGTGCATTGACACCCTATAATTGCCCTAAGCTGATACTCCATTGTAGTATTGAGGGACTATTGGTTTGTCATAGATTTCAGTCTTTGGATGAGCTGTTAAATTGTGGTCCCATCTGCTTTTTCCAATTGACATCAGAAATACAATGTGCGATAAGATGTGCCTTTAAGCGGATGTTTTCTGTCCTGTTTCTCTTGAAGCAGTTGAATTGTAAACACAGTGCCAAGGTCTCTGTTTCATGGAAAGCAGAGTGAATAGCTTTTTTTTTAGAAATGTAGGCTAAAGAAGCATGAATGGGTGGAGTCAGGCTCACATAGACTCAGAGTTTTAGTTTTTGCATTCAATTGTTAAAGTTGGGGTTTTTGGAATTGAAGCTGCTAGAAACCACGCTTTCTCTGCAGCTGCAAAAGTTTGAGTTTTCAGTCTGCTGCTAAATTCCTTCTGACAGTATTACTTCTCCTGGACTAAAGGAGATAGCACATGAACACATCTGTTTTGCTGAGTGTGTTTTTACCAAGGGTGTGTTCATGGGATGCTGCTATTTTTGAACAGTTGATGAGTAGTAGTTAAAACATATATTATATTGTTATGTATTTCAATAGAGTTAAAGTTATGCCAATTCTTTTTCATCCATATTTTAACTGAAGTGTAAGAATAAAGCTTGTTTTGCTTAAAGCCTAGCAGTTTGACCAATCAAATCTGCCTGCACTTGCCTTTACAAAAGGTAAAAGTTAGGGTTTAGGCAAGGATCAGATCAAATGAATTTAGACTATTATTGATTAATTAATTTAGACTAATCTCTTTTTGAGTACACAGAGGCTGGCTGCTATAAGGACTTGAGCACTTTTCTGATGCTTGTCTCTGATGATCAACTGCTCAGTGACAGTTTGAAAGCTACTTTTATCCAGCTAACTCACCTCTTCAGCACATTATGTTTAAAAGCACTAGAAACTCAATTTTATGGAACTGTTGTTCAGTAATCTTTACTGAATTTGCAAACACCAATGACAATAAATATTTCACTCCTTACACTAACTAAAGGCAGACATTTGCGCACTTGAGTATGAAACAGACTTATTAGAAAGAAGATTACTTTGGTTAATGCTATCTGATTTGCAAATCATAGATACCACAGAAGTGAAATGGCAATTGCTTGGCAATTTCAAACCTGTTTTTTAAAAAAAAACTTTACAAGATATTCAACTCTACAGCTATAAAAACTCCCAGTTCTTAGACAGTGAAGGAAATTTGGAATTGACATTAAGCAGTAATATTGAATAGTCAATCCATTCGCATGCTTAAGTTGAAAATTGTAGTATATTATACCTGTTGATTCAACAATTGTATTGATTGAATACTGGTCTTCAATCGGTTGTGCATGTCTTCAATAGTTGAAAGTTTTTCGGCTATAAGACTCTCATGTTCATGCCTAAATGCAAAAGGTAGACAAAAAAATTCACTGTCTTTTATGTTTCCTTCATAGTTGATTATACTGGAAAGAATGTTTTTGAAAATGTGATTTATTGCCAACTCTACAAAGACTGGCGGCAAAACCGCCTCCTCCAGGCTATCAGGTTTCTTACCAGTTATAGAAATAATCTTTGAGTTTATTATTCATCATCGCTCCATTTTTGGCAAGGTGGGTGGGGCACAGGATTTTGCTCTGAGGATCTGACTAATGTAACTGTTGAATGATTAAGACAAAGAGACACTGCTGTTTTCAATTACTCTTTACAGGAGTAGAACAGTGCCTTTGTATATTGAGAAATATGAAAACTGTTAGAAGATTTTCAGTTTCCTATGCAGACATATTTAATAAATAAAAATAGAAAACACAAAGTACTCTGCAGAACTGACAGTTTCTTGCGTACTTGCATGCAGTATTCAGAACAAAATAAATGACTGGATGGGTATAATTTTACAGCTATTACAGAGACATAGTTAATGATGAGACCAAAGATAGAAATTAAATATTCAGGAGTATGTGACTTTCTGAAAGGCAGAAAGGAAAGGGTGGTGAGATAACTTTGTTGGTACGGGATAGAATAGGTATGATAGCAAAAATTCACCTTGGGTCAGATGTCGTAGAATCCATATGGTGGAAGTAAGAAATAAAAAGGGGGAGAAGATACTAGTAGGAGTAAACTAAAGACCCGCTAATAATAATAACTATATGGTGGGACAGAGTAAAAGTCAGGTGATATTGAGGGTGCGTAACAAAGGCAGTATGTTATCATGTGTGATTCTGATCTTTATATAGGTTGATACAGTCAGATTGGCAGAGGTAGCCATGAGGCAAAACTCATAGTGTATTTCAGGACAGTTTCATAGAACAACATGTTAAGGCCATAATGGCATAAGAGAAAGGAACAGAAGTAGGCTTTTCAGCCCCTTCAGACTGCTCCGCCATTCACTGGGATCAGAAATGGTCCTATATTCTTCAGGACCACGTTCCTGCCTTTTCCCTGTCACCCTTGATTCCCCTACTGATCAAGAATCATTCTATCTCAACCTTAAATATACACATGGACTCTGCCCCTATTGTTTGCCAAAGATTAGTCTTAAACCAGAAGATTGTGCAAGTTTTAAAAACGAACAAATGATAACTGAAAAAGAGGGAGAAAATCAATGTTGAGGATAAACTTGCAAGCAATTTCAAGACAGGCAGCTATTGTCAAGTTTGCAGATGACACAAAAATAAGTGAATAAGAATTTAGGTGTTGAAGTCTCCATTGCGACCTCAATACATCACCGTTTACACAAAAATAAGTAGGAAAGCAAGTGGTGAGGATGACACAGAGCCTGTAAAGAAATATAGACAGGCTAAGCAAATTAGATTCATAGAGTCATAGAAGTATACAGCATGGAACAGGCACTTCAGCCCAACTCACCCATGTCAACCAGGTTTCCTAAACTGAACTGAATTGCAAAAGGTTGGCAACTGCAATATAATGCGGAAAATTATGAAGTTATATATTTTGGCAAAAAGAATAGTGGTGCTGAATATTATTTTAATTAGTCGTCAGGTATATTCAAGGCTGAGATGTACAGATTTTTAATCAGTAAAGGGATAAAAGGGTTACAGCGAAAAGGCAGACAAGTAGAATTGAAGGTTATCAGTGAGCCATGATCTCATTGAATGTCAAAGAAGTCTTGAAGGGTTGAATGGCCTAAGTCAGCTCTAGAGTTAATGGTCTGGATGTTGGACAGTGAAACAATGTGCAGGTCAAGATGGTTGTCTATGCTAAATTGCCCATAGTGTCCAAGTATGTGCAGGCTAGGTGGATTAGCCATAGTAAATGTAGGGTTACAGGGATAGGGTAGAGGGTGGATCTGGGTGGGATCCTCTTTGGAGGGTCAGCATAGACTCGATTTGCCAAATGGCCTGCTTCCACAATGTAGAGATTCTATGATTGTATGGAAGTGGGCCGTACAAAGTGGTTGCAGAACTGCAACGGAGAGCCACATCATCTGTGAGGGAGGCCTGAATCAACTAAGTGCCTGTCAGTTACTTCAGTGTCGAGCCTCCCACACAATCATGTGACTAGTGTGGGAATATTTCATCCCAAAGTTCTTCTGGCCAAATCAAGTCAGGTGTTCTACATTGCCAGTAATCCAGAAATACACTGGCATATTCTACGACACAGATGAGTGAGGGTCGAACAAGGGGTTTTGGATTGGTGTCACATTAGCAGGGGTGATCGGAGGGTGACTTTCAGATCCTCTTTCTTCCCGATACCATATGCACCCATTTGGCGTACTGCACCTGTCAACAGGAGAGAATCGCCATACCTCCAAGGTTGTAAGCAAATCCAACAGGGCAGCTTTCAGGAGTTATGAAAAATATGTTCAATTTCCATTAAGTCCTTGAGTCACTGTTAAATTTTGCTTGGCTCATGACACCAAGTGACTTGTTAATGAGCATAATTGCCTTTATGTCACTGGCAGTAGCACTTTCTATCCCCAACCTAATGAGGACAGTTTTCATGCTGCAGGGAATCTGACAAAGGTAACCCTGTCTGACTTCCATGACTTACATAGCCTAAATCCCTGCCTTTATTTCCAGGTGGGGTGGGCAGACTTCACTGAAAACAATATTTCAGGTCATGGTCTTTTATCAGAATTTTTTTTCTGTTTTTCTTTCTCCACATTTTTCCATTTTTATTTCAGATTTCCATCATATGCAGTATTTTGCTTTTGTAATACTTAAACAGAGCTGGGTAACATTTATTTAATAGTCATCTTGACTTCAAGTATCATGACTAATTTTACGAAGTTATCAAAATGAAAGCAATAACATTATTTGATCTTTTTATAATGTTCCTAATGTGTAATGAGACACCTTAAAGTGTTCTAAGAAGTAAAAGAAGCAGTGGGCGCTGACCATTGGATAAGAAATGAAAATGATGATTGTTGGGATACAGAACTCAAGGCACAGTGAAGAGGGGGGACTTTGAAAGTATGGAGGACAATAGTGAGGCTGTTAAAGATAGGCATGAATTTTCATGAAGGAAGAGTGGAGGGGCTGAATGGATGAACTAGGGGGAGTAAGGAACAAAGAGATAGTGATAAAATGGTCTTTGTACCAGAATATATAATTGTTTTTGCACCTTTATTGTGCTTTTGCAGCATTTTATTCAAAGTTTAATAGGCTTGGCTGGATAATCCACCATTTTTACATATATTTTCTGTTTTAGATATCATTTCCATTAACTACAGTGACTCTTGGCTTTCAAATTGCAGCATACAAAGTGCAGATGGTATGATTTCCATTGAAATTTCTAAATATGCTTCAAAATTAAGCTGGTAGACCGTGAGATGCAAGTACCTCTATCTTCAGCCCAGAGGGATCAGCTGCACAGAAGTCCATGATGTTTCAAAGGTGCTTTCTTTTTAATACCACTTGGAGAACTTACATTTTGAAGGATTATGTAAAAAGGGTTTATTTCAGATTTTGAGGAAATATCTGGAGTGGCTTCTTTAAAAGAGTTAATTGAATGATCATTGCTGGCATTATGATTTTTTTTGAAACACCAGATTCCTGTTAAATACATGATTGGTGATGTTTGCTTGTATTACAGAATCACAGAATCCTTACAGCACAGTGGGAGTCTGTTTGGTCCATTGTACCAGCATCAGTTCCTCAATGAGCATCATTATCCAATGTTAATCTTTTGTTTTCTTTTTCGCCATACCCTTGCACGCTATTTCTATCCAAATGGTCATTCAATGCCCTCTTGAATTACTGTAGATATGTGCTGAGGCAGTTCTGGACAGTAATTGGCTTCGAGAGGTACTTGTTTTATCTGGTTCAGCTGAGTTGGAGGAAAGTTGTCTAAGAATAAACAACCAAACTGATCTGTCTTATTTCTGAAAATAAAATCTTTTTTGCATTCAGTGTGAAACTATTTGTACTCCTGAAAGAGTGATTCAAAAAGTTTTTCAATATTATATTTAGATATTTTCTGACCAACCTGATCAAAGATCACCTCTGGAGCAGGTGAGATTTGAATCAGGTCTCCTGGCACAGAGATAGGGACACTGCTATTCACTACAAGCTCCCTCCCACCAAACACCTTTGACTTGATTTTGCTTTATTTGTTATTGTCACATGTACAGAAGTACAATGAAAGGTATTGTTTTGCCTGCTAACCAGACAAATCATACCTTACATTAGTACATTAGGGCAATAGAACACAATGTAAAATATCGTGTTACAACTACATAGAAGGAGCAGAGAAAGATCAACTCTAGTATATGAGAGGTCCATTCATAAGTCTGATAACAGCAGGGAAGAAGACATTCTTAAACCTGTTGGCACGTGTTTTCAAACATTTGCATCTCCTCTTGATGGAAGAGGGTGGAGGTATAACAAGGACGGAGGGTCTTTGGCTATGTCAGTTGCTTTCCAAGGCAGCAGGAAGTGTAGACAGACTGGGCTGCTTTCACAAGGTTGTAATTTCTTGCAGTTGTGGGCAGAGCAGTTGCTATACTAACTGTGATACATCTGGATAGGGTGTTTTCGATGGTGCATCTATAAAAATTGATAAGTGTCATTGTGGGCTTGTTGAATTTCCTTGACCTTCTGAAGTAGAAGTGTTGGTGTGTTTTCTTGACTGTAGCTTAAATGTGGATGGACCAGGATAGATCGTTGGTGAGATTTATTCCTAGGAGCTTGAAGCTCTTCAGTACTTCCAACTCAGCACCATTGCTACAGAGAGGGGCATGTCCTCCACTCCACTTCCTGAAGTTGATGACCTATTCCTTTATTTTGCTGAAATTGACACCTGTAGTATTTTATTCAATTTATCAGACATGTTGCAACACTCAGCTGAGGCAGGTGGAACTTGAACCCAGATTTACTGGCCCAGAGGTAGCAATACTACCATTGTTCCACAAGAGTTCTTGACTAAACATCTGTATAATTTTAGCAACAACAGAAGATATAAACCAGCCACTGACTAGTAAGCAGCTAATGATTTCTTTAATTAGTACTGGTGAGAGTTGCTTTCTGCTTCTTTTGGTGTTTTGCTTTGTGATTTTAAGTGAGTATGGTGCTCAAGAGGTGAGCTCTAAAATATCAACAATGCACATATACTGGTTTACATCATGATGTGCCTGCTTTGTATACTAGAGGCAGATTAAATGTACGTATGCACTGATGCTTTCTTTGAAATGGCAAGTGGTGCAATTTCCTGCTGTTTGTGCATAACACCCATACAACCTATATCCCAAACACTACAGATTCCTCAACAGTAGGGACACTCAAAAGAAATTTGTTCACAGCATCCTTCATTCTCTCATTCACACTCACTAGTCCATAGCGAGTCATTTGGGGGACAATATAGATTGTTCAGATGTAGAGTTGACATCGACTGATACATGAAACGTCGGCAAGTAAAAAAGGTAGGTGGAGTGAGTAGGAGCTAAGGAAATGCCAACCCGCCCCTACAGAGTAGTTGGGCAATCATTTCAGGGATCTTGTTAAGAATGGAAAGATCAACAGCAAAGTAACATGAAAGTAGTGCAAAGTGCATCCAAACATATACAAGGGAGACATGGGCCTGAGAGCAGAGCAAAGTACACTCTTTATTTCAAAATCAGAAGAACTTCTCAACAGTGTATTGTAGTGTGAAGTGGGTGGTGGCAATGTACTGCAGCCTTATTGTGTAATCAATTCTCTACTTCCTCAGTAGGCCTTCTCAAACATACTAGAAGCCATACCATCATTAGATAATCCCATGTTTCCAATGAATCATTTGGAAACCTATCCTTCATTCTGAAAGAATCTAATAATACTGCATGACTAAAGAATGCATAAAAAAGACAACTCTTTGTATGCTCACAGCTGCTTATCAAAACATGGCTGTAGGTTTGACATAACTTTTGACATAAATGGTGTGAGTTGACAACATAGGCTTCTGCAATCAGGTGCAATCTGTAACTTAAACACAAGTAAGATTTTCATCTCCCTTAACCAAAGAACTGCATGTATATAGTGCCTTTTATCATCTATTAAAAACCTTGTCTAACTCCTGAGTAACAACTTAATTGACCATCAACCTCTCACGCCTCCCCTCGATTCTTTACACAACTCAGCAGATCCTAGCCCAACAACCCTTTGCCACTAGAACTTATATCCAGCCCTGACTCTGACCTGACAGCACACCCTCTCCCCTCCACTGCCTTTCATTCCCCTCCCCTTCCCATGCCCAGAAGTTGACACTTCTGTCTGTGACCCTGCTAAGAGACCCGATACAATGCAGCCCCAGGACGTGATTCTATTCTCTGCTGCTGGGCTTGGTAATGAAAATTTTAGCATCTACACTCGTTTGGGGAGGTTTTCACTACCTTTTTTGTTAAAACTTCCTTTTGAACTTCACTCTTAAAAATAATCTGGTCCTAACTGTAAAGTTATGCCCTCCTGTCTTAGCTTCTTGTCCAGAGGAAATAGTTTTGTTCTGCAGCTATCTGATCACATTCTTTTTAAATGCATTGATCACATGACCCCTAAATCTTCTAAATGTAACTGAATATGAGAGCAGTTAATGCAAACTCGCCTTGATAATTTAACTTGTTAAGCCTTGGATTGTTCTGGTGAATTTGTTGTATCCTTCCAAGTTCAATATATTCTTTTCTGGGATGCACTGCTCAGAAGTACATGTGGTGTTCCAGATGTGATCTGATCAAAAAAGTATCTGAAGAAGGGTCTCGACCCGAAAAGTTGACTTTCCTAGTCCTCTGATGCTGCCTGGCCTGCTGTGTTCCTCCAGCTCCACGCTGTGTTATCTTTGACTCCACCATTGGGAGTCCTTACCATCTCTGGAGGTTAATGTTCTCTGGAGATAAAGGCCCAAATTCCTCAAGCATGTTTGAGTGATTTTTGAAGTTCTTCAAACCACTGGGTATTATTGCTTACTCTCCACTGAAAGTATCCAGTTCCCACTGATTAGGTTCTAACAAATGTTCTTGGGTACTAAGGGGAAACAGAAATTGCCTTTACTAAGCTATTGCATGGTTCTTAGTAGCTTGCTAAATATCATTGAAAATGGGTTTGGAAAAGACAACAGGCCTCTCCTTTCAGTAACACCAAAAAGGATACTGAAACAAATTGTGAAATGGACAAAATAGGAGAAACTATGCTTATGAATGGATTAGTTGAAGAATGATAACCTTAAAGAAGAAATATTAACTGGCTCAAACAGGCAAGAATTCTGTACAATGCATTGATATATGTACAGTTTGCATATTGCTCAAAATTGACTTTGATGCATAAAACAAAGGTCAGAAATTACTTTTTATGATTAGTATGTGATGCAGGGCTTTATGCTGTGGAGAAGGAAACATGCAGGATTCATATGCCTCCACAAAAAGTGAATTGAGATTTGGTTTTTGTGATATGTAAAGTGTATTCAAAACAGACAAAGCAGAATGATTAAACTTTTGATACTTATCTAATGGAGGCAAGTACCAAACTTGCAATCCTCAAGTTAAATTAGAAATCTGAAGCTTTGTTCCCTCTCAAAGTACAAAGTCCCTCTCAAAAGATTTGGTTATGTTTCATTGCAAATATTTCTGTACTTACAATTCAAAATTAAAATGATAACAGATAAATGCAGAAATATGTTCATATGTTCAAACATCTGTTGGAGAATTTGATACCTGCACTTTCATGATCATAATCGTAAAATGGAATGTCAATTAAGGAAGGTAACAATATTCCACTTACTGTTTAAAACTAGAAATACAAGCACACAATGGGCATGGAGAAGTTTACAAAGGTTGACTGCTTAAGAATTGTGTCCGTGCTTTGTCACTTCTCTCAGCAGATCAGATAAAATCCTTAGGAGGAGAAATTGTTTTGGGCAAGGAAGGAATTTAGTGGACCAAATGGAAGTTCCTAATGTGTATTGTCCGATTCAGTCTTGATATTATGAAAAGTAGGCATTGAGAAATGAAGTAAAATTTGATCTATTTGAAAATGTGCAGAACATTAAAGTTAACCATAATACGTGTATTAACATTTCAGAAAGAATCACTGCTGCTCAATAGCATCTAATATTTTCAAACTGTTAACCCTTTGACTGCCAGACAACATAGATTGCAATTTGCATAAGCATTCAGTATTGTTGCAGTAACAAATTCATAGTGCGAAAGGCAGTTTAAAAATGTTAATGCAATGAAACATATTGAAACAATGCCCTTTGAAGCATGTTTTACTTTGGCTGAGCTACAGAAAATGGTAATATCTCAGCATTTTGGAAGTTGTTAAGGCCAGTGAACTAGTGTGTAAATAAAAACTGTACAATAATTGTTAACATACCAAAAAAGGGGCCCAGGACATTTTTTCTGGATAACTGCCAAAAATATCAAGACAAATGTTGTTTTACTTAGCCAGAATAAGCCCTGAGCTATCATTTTTAATCACTACATTTGTATTAGAAACAGCTCCTTGAAAAAAAACCTCCTCTGGAAATAGAACATCAATATCTATACACACAAATGTGTTTTATCACTCAAATATGTTTCTGAACATTGTAGAATTTTGTTTATAAGCTGCTTAACCCATACTGCAAAGTTGGGAACTTAATGACATTAGGTAATGACTTCGAGGATAATATTGTGCTAGCTCTCTCTCTTGCTCTGTAAATATAAACCCATGCACAACTTAAGAAAAAAAAATGCCTGTCAACCAGTAGTGATGATAAAATGTGAGGCTGGATGAACACAGCAGGCCCAGCAGCATCTCAGGAGCACAAAAGCTGACATTTCGGGCCGAGACCCTTCATCAGAGAGGGGGATGGGTGAGGGTTCTGGAATAAATAGGGAGAGAGGGGGAGGCAGACTGAAGATGGAGAGAAAAGAAGATAGGTGGAGAGGAGAGTATAGGTGGGGAGGTAGGGAGGGGATAGGTCAGTCCAGAGAAGACGGACAGGTCATGGAGGCGGGATGAGGTTAGTAGGTAGGAGATGGAGGTGGGGCTTGGGGTGGGAGGAAGGGATGGGTGAGAGGAAGAACAGGTTAGGGAGGCAGAGACAGGTGGGACTGGTTTTGGGATGCAGTGGGTGGAGGGGAAGAGCTGGGCTGGTTGTGTGGTGCAGTGGGGGGAGGGGACGAACTGGGCTGGTTTTGGGATGCGGTGGGGGAAGGGGAGATTTTGAAGCTGGTGAAGTCCACATTGATACCATTGGGCTGCAGGGTTCCCAAGCGGAATATGAGTTGCAGTTCCTGCAACCTTCGGGTGGCATCATTGTGGCACTGCAGGAGGCCCATGATGGACATGTCTTCTGTGGAATGGGAGGGGGAGTGGAAATGGTTTGTGACTGGGAGGTGCAGTTGTTTATTGCGAACCGAGCGGAGGTGTTCTGCAAAGCGGTCCCCAAGCCTCTGCTTGGTTTCCCCAATGTAGAGGAAGCCACACTGGGTACAATGGATACAGTATACCACATTGGCAGATGTGCAGGTGAACCTCTGCTTAATATGGAAAGTCATCTTGGGGCCTGGGATAGAGGCGAGGGAGGAGGTGTGGGGGGCAAGTGTAGCATAGTAGTGATGGTTCAGTTAGGCAATGAGTCATACAGCATGTCATTGTTATTGTTTCTAAATGAGGTGGGGAAAGGGGCAACTTTTTTTCCTATGGCAGTTCACAATCTACAGGTTGTTGATACAATCATTTATAAGCAACTAAACTATCAATGACTTATTTACCTAAGTAGCACTGAATAGAAAACTCAGTTTCCACACTGTAGGGAATCTAATCTAATCAAGCATTTAAAATTAGGAATATTTGCATCAATCTTTCATTCGACTACAAGCATTATCTGTTAAAGTTTCCTATTGCCGTGCTCTTAATAACAAACAGGGTGATAAACATTATACATGTCAGGTAATTTTCCTAAGAGCCTAATTTATCAAAATGGATTAGAAAGAAATTTATCTTGCTAATATTTGCCCAAATAGCCCTCTCAAGATTACCTAAATTCTCCTAATTTATGGCTCTGAAAAAGAGAAAAAATCTGCAACGCATTGTTACGCTGGCTGTCTGCCTCCATTGCACTCGCAAAATGTTTTGATTTTCTAGACATTCGCTGGTCTTCAAAAAGACATTGGAGGTAAAATGACAACTTAAATGTGGGTAAGTAGTTTTCCTCAACTGGAATCCTCCCTTTAAAATTGGACTCTAAGATTTGAAAGGCAATCTGAGTTGCACATCCTTTTCAGATAGCAGAAACATGGTTATTTCAATTGATGATCCCATTGAAGTACTTAATTGATGAAGCGAAAGAAGACAATAACAAATGAGAAACTCACCTTAATGTTGGTGTCAAGCATCACAATTGAATGTGAGTATCTGCTGGTATGTTATTGTTCAGAATGTGTATGGGTCTTATGTGGAGCTGTACCTTTGAAGTGGAGATTCAGCATGAAGTCCCATAGGAATTATGCTAACTTTTTTGCACAGATTTTTAGCTGTGCTGTTATTGTTAGTGAGGTAACAGTAGCATTGAAATGTTTTGCTTCAGGCGGTGGCTTTCTAGGAGCTCAGGTGGCAATATTAGCATTGATTGTCCGTTTGTGAATTAATGTGTTTCGTGAGTCACCCACACTTTGTTTGTCAGTTTTGCCCAACACATTGTAATCTTTATGGAACAGGGATCTGCAAGTCTGAGAAAAACTAGCATTATTTTTTCCACTTTCTAAACTGAAAGAAATACCCCATAATTTTATCAGAAGGTTACTGTTCAGTTTTGGTGTGATTGTTAGTGTACCATGATTACCTAGTGGCTCACACAATTAACAAAAGGTTTAGATTAGATTAGATTCCCTACAGTATGGCAACAGGCCCTATGGCCCAACAAGTCCACACCGCCCCTCGCAGAATCCCACGCAGACCCATCTCCCTGTAACCCACGCACCCCTGAACACTACAGGCAATTTTAGCATGGCTGATCCACCTAGCCTGCACATCTTTGGACTGTGGGAGGAAACCGGAGCACCTGGAGGAAACCCACGCAGACATGGGGAGAATGCACAAACTCTGCACAGACAGTTACCCGAGGCTGGAATTGAACCTGGGTCCCTGGCACTGTGCTAACCACTGAGCCACCGTGCCGGCCTTATTAACTAAAAACACATTCACTCATATAGTTAAAATTGAACCAAATTCATTTCCAGGCACTGATTGTATTAGTACAGACTCCCAGTAAATGAATCGTAGAATTCGCCAGCAAAGGGGATTAAGCTCATTACGCCTAAGTCAATTTATTGCAACAGTAACTCAGTTCCATTTCCCTACCATTTCTTCATGGCCCTATAATTTAGCTTTCATATACTTATCAATTTCCTTTTACAAAGCCCAGACTGAATCTTCCTTGACCATACCTTGAAATTTAAGATTTTAACAATTCACTACAAAAAGAATTCCTCAAATTGCTTTTGGTACTTTTGCCATTCTCCTTAAAGCAGTGTCCTCTCATTCTCAATCTGAAAACCAAAGTTTCTTTTCCCATTTTGTACGACCTTTTATGATTTTTAATATCTCTATCAAATATCCAGTCACCCTGTCTTCTTTAATGAGAACAATCTGAATGTCTCCAATGTGTCAATGTAACTGAAGGTCCTCATTCCTGAAAACAGTCCTTTCAATGTTTTCTGCACTTTTTCAAAAGTCTTCACTTCCTCCATAAGTGCATTGTCTTGTCTAGACACAACCTCCAGTTAAGGCCGAAACAAAGTTAAAAATGATATGATAATTTCCTTTGTTTTATAATCTGCATCTTTATTTATAAATTCCAGGATCCCAAATGCCTCTTAAATAACTTCCTTATTCTCATTTGCCAATTTAATGATTTGTATCCATTTAACCCCAACCACCCTTTTTAGAATTGGGCGTATTACTTTCTTTTGTAACTCCTGATTCTTCCAATAAAAATATATTGTTCCATACTTCTCTGCATTACATTTCATCTGCCTTTCCTATATGAAGGCAGTGGTGCAGATTTAATACCTGCCTGAACTAGCAGTATAATAAAGACTCACTGTCTTTGCCATTCGTGAACCTGCATGGTGAAATCTGTGTGCCCTAAAACCCACTGTGGATTTAAAATTCGCTTGGTCACATTTTTACAGGAACCAAGAATATCAAAGTAAAGATTAATGAAAAAAGGTCAAGAAAGGAACATCAAATATAACTGCAATCACTGTATACTCAAAATGTACTTTATTTCTAGGACTGGAAAGTGCACACTGCTGGCCTTCATGTCTGAAGGACTGAAATACAGTTATGCTGCAATTATACAAAACCCCAATTAGATCCCACTTAGAGTACTGCAAGCAGGTCTGGGCACCATGCCATAGGAAGGAGGTTTTGGCCCTGGGCAGAGTTAGATGCAAGTTTACAAGGATGATAACTGGACTTTGGTGGTTAAGTTAAAAGGGGAGATTAGACAAATTATGCCTTTAATCTCTAAAATTTAGACAGGTACAGTGTTATCTAATCATATTTTTCAGGATATTAACAGGGAAAGACAGAGTCAATAAAGATAAATTATTTCCACTGGTTGAAGATTCTAGAACCAGGGGCATAGTCTAAGAGTGAGGGCCAGGCTATTCAGGAGAGATGGTAGACAGCACTTTCAAACACAAAGAATAGTGGAGGGTTAGACTTCCTTCCTCAAATGGCTGTCATTGCTAATTCAATTCTCAAATTTAAGTCTGAAAGAGACAAATTTTTATTAAGCAAGGGTCTTCAAGGGAAATGGAGCCAAGGCAGGTCACGGATCAGCCATTATCTTATTCAATGGCAGAGCAGGCAGGGAGGGGCTGAGTAGCCTATTTCTGTTCCGATGGGTGTGTCAGATGCCATGTTAAAGGTGTTATGGGACTTTATAAAACTCGGTGAAAGATCATCAGCAAAAATAAATAATCAGTTCACTTTTGCTGTTCATTGGACCTTGCAGTCTTGTATGCCTTACTCAGAATAGTAAGACCACTTCAAATGTACAGTCATTTGAGATATAATATGGGACATGCTGAGGACATGGTAGGACAGTTCTTTTAGTAAAAGACTTGAGCATCCATTGCCTCAGATGAACAGAAATGTGTTAGTGCTTGCATAGAAGTAAAGAACAAAATGAAACCACAAAAAGATTAATACGTGCCATCCTGACACCAAGAAGCTGAGAGAAACTTGAGGCTTAGTTTATTCCACAATTTCTTCAATCGAAAGTTCTGATACAGTTAGAGTTGTGAGGAAGGGTCACAGGGCCTGAAATGTTAACTCTGATTTTTCCTTCACAGATGCTGCCAGACCAGTGCTTCTCCAGCAAAACTGTTTTTGTTCCTGATTTACATCCACAGTTCTTCTGTTTTTTTTTGATAGAATATGGTTTTTATTGTATTTTATGTTGTACTCAATTTCAGTATGGATATTTTGAATGGTTGGAACCTTTCCAATTGATTCTGATTATGAAATGTGTTCGCTGTTCACAATTTTGCCATTTGCTTTGAAGGTATTCTAGAAATATAACCCCAGAGTGGTGTGAATTTACCGTAGCCCTACCTTGTATCTTGGCCCTCATTAGTACTCATGGATGAACTGTTACTGGTTACTGCATATCCAAGTCAATGTGCCAATTTAAACAAAAATGTACACTGTGGTGCAACTTTTCCCTCCCTATGGTGGCAAGAGTAATGCGTAAAGTGAGTAAAGTGATAAGTTCATCAGGTGAGAGATGAAAGATCTGCTCTAAGGAGAACAACTCCAGACTATTTTCTATATTTTCATAGTTAAATTACTCCAGCCCAGGCAACTTCCTAGTGAATCCTTACTGTACCCTCTCTAGTTCACTTGTATCCTTCCTTCCGACAGTGAACAGGACTGCACACAGTGTTCCAGCTGAAAAGGGACTTAACTCAAAATGTGGTGAGGGGGGGTCAGGACATAACGGGAGTGCTACATATTGAGGGAAGTAAAGAATGGACACAGAGCCGGTATTACATATTTGGCATGGTGAAAAATGGAAATTACTTCATAGGTTACAGGTGAAGCCTGCAAGTCACTGCAGTGAATGTTAGCTTTAAACTGCACCATATGACCTGCAGGTCAACTGTGCAATTAGCTTCTGATATTGACTAAGCAGCATCTAAACTGGTAGTACTGACCTTTTTTTCCAACGGCAGAATTTGGGGCTTGGCTATGTGACTACTTCAGTAATTGGACATCCAGTGATGGCGCAATGCTATTCATCTGCCTTCAATTCACAGTTAAATAAAATCTCAACATTTTTCATAGCATCCGATTTTGACTTCATCTCATGAAGGACTGATTGAGAACACATTGCACACTGGTTGGCATCCTGCAATCTCTAAATTCAACAGGATTCATAGAATCATTTAGTACAGAAGAAACTTTCAGCCCATTGAGTCTGTACTGCCAAAAATATACTACTACCTACACTAGTCCTACTTTCCCACACTAGGTCCATAGCTTTGAATATTGTGGCACTTCAAGGGCTCATCCAAGTACTTTTCAGAAGTTGTGAAGTTACCTGCCTCAGCCGTTGTCCCAGGTGGTGTATTCCAGACACCTATAGCACTGTGGGTAAAACATTTTTCCTCAAATCCTCTCTGAGCCTTGTTTTTCGCTTTAAAAATGTGCCCTCTTACCTTCTTAGCTCCAAAGATTATCCAACCTCTCTTCATAACTGAAATGTTTCATCCCAGGCAAGATCACGGTGAATTTCCTCTGTACCCCTTCCAGTGCAATCACAAAATTCCTATAGTATGGTAAACAGAACTGCACACAGCACTGCGCCATGGCCTAACCAAAGTTCTGTACAGCTCCAACATAACCTCACTCAACACTTCATTGTTCCCCACTGGCCACTGTACACAGTCTCTAGAACAGTCAGCAATGACATTTGTATCTGCCATAACCTCCCAAACAAGTTGAAGGCTACTAAATCATGGCTATTGTGGTAGATTTGATGGATAGATAGAATGGAGTTTGCTGATAGCTACTTCATTCCAAGACCACTTCTTGAGCCACCTTACATAAGATCAGAATTAAAAATTTGCATGGGAAAGGCTATTGTCAGATTTGAAGGTAATCCTGCAAAGCATACCTGCAAGCTTCTGTTAGGTTTGTTGCAGGGAACTGTCCTCTCAGCAAACGTAGAAATGCAATAACACATGGAGCAGTCCACTTGGGACACTATCCCTGTGAGGGCATAATGTTAGTATACTGAAGGGGAATGATTAGATTCCCTACAGTGTGGAAACAGGCCCTTCGGCCCAACAAGTCCACACTGCCTGTTGGAGCATCCCACCCAGATCCATCCTCCTATAACCCACACACCCCTGAACACTACGGGCAATTTAGCAAGGCCAATCCACCTAACCTGCACATCTTTGGACTTTGGGAGGAAACCGGAGCACCCGGAGGAAACCCACGCAGACACGGGAAGAATGTGCTATCTCCGCACAGGCAGTTACCTGAGGCTGGAATCAAACCTGGGTCCCTGGAGCTGTGAGGCTGCAGTGCTAACCACTGAGCCACCGTGCCGCCTAAAAAGGTGAATGATGCCTAAAGAGGTGAAGAATCCCTTCACGAAGCCTGAGTACTTTCACTTGCAGTTCTCACAGACCTACTGCAATTTGAGGAAAAATGGCAGCAGTTGTTCTCACATTCCCATGAATGCAAAAGAATGAACAGAAAAGACACCAAACAAGAAAGCAAAAATGTCATCCACCGCTGTTAAAAAAGCAAGTTTTATATCAAACTGCATAAAAATCTCTTTCTCTTACTGTTCTGAGGAAGGATCACCAGACCTGAAACATTAACTGTTTTCTCCTCCACAGATGCTGCCAGACCTGCTGAACTTTTCCGGCAACTTTGTTTTTGTTCCTGATTTACAGCATCTGCAGTTCTTTTGGTTTTTAAAAACCTCTTTAATGTTTTCAGTTGTTATTTTTTTACTTGGTTAAGGTAATTGGAGAAAGCTGAGAACATCCTTTGAAGGACCTTATGGGAGGACATAGTTACATAAAGGTTTTGAAAAATGCATATGATGAAGAATATGAGCAAACAAGCAAGGAACAAGAGTAGTCAACTTAGCCATTCAAGTCTGCTCTACCATTCAATAAGATATTAGCCGATTTGATTTTAACCTCAATTTTGGATTCCTGAAATCCCCCAGTAATCCTTCTTCCCTTTCATGTAAAGTCCTGACCTAAGTTAGTGAGATCTCATTTAAAAATCCAGATTTAGGCCTGATTATGCCATTGTAACTAAATTAGCTATTTAAGTCAGAAGCCTGAATGGAACAGCTCAGAGGCCTCAGTAGGCAAGTTTCTATATTTTGTCTCAGGTGTCCTCACGGACCAGAAAAACCAAGTTCTTTCCTTGGGCTGAGAATATTTTTGTAGTTAACTGCCCCATGTAAGTATCATGCAAAAACTTAATCTAAAGAAATATGAAAGCTAATCTTTTGCAATGTATACCAATGGAAGAAATATTCTGACTTGGACCATGAAGTACAGTTAATGATTCTTATTAAATAATTAATCTTTGATTAAAATTGAGTTATTTTCTTAATAATTTGAATTTGTAACCATAAAGGACATTACCGCATCTTAGTAGCCTTAAGATATACCATTGGTTATATGGTGTAACAGAATTGAAAAAAAAAGCATATTGTTTGATTTAACATTAGCATGGGAAACAAGTCTTTTGATGTTTAGTTTTATGTTTTCCTACCTATGTTTGGAATGATGCTGGGCATAAAAGGTTATAGCAAAGTTTAAAATGAGAAACAGTACTTATATAAACCAAGGACAACAGAATTTTGTTTAAAAGGAGTTAAGGTTCTGTCTTTCTTATTTTATTTAACTAGTTGTTTCAAGGCTGTTTGAGAAAGCATGCTCAGTGACCCATGCAGCTGCACTTCATCTCTTATTATAACAGCCACAAAACAGAATGTAATATCCTTTGTGGAATGACGCTTTACTGAGAAAGAATGTTTCTATTGGAGGAAATATAATAAAATGGGACCAGTAATGGCACCTAACTTAATAATCTCTGTTCAGAGATAAGAATGCTAACAAGTACATCTTCTTTTGTGGAAAATGAAACAAGAATCAGCAAATTCTGTTAGTATAGCGAAGTCAACATAAAAAAAGCAGTACAGTGGTCTTTTAACTATGTATTTACTAGAATTACATTAAAATTATTCTGAGAGGATTCAGGGGTTACATTGCATTAAGTCTTTGGGATTGTCTCCAGGACAGAAGACTCCTAGAGAATTTATTTGAAGAAGAAATTGATGACAAGTACTTGTAGCTAGCTAATATTTCTTGGCATGTTGGAATCTCCCCCACCAACAAACATTCCTTTCAAGCTAAAATCTTTGTCACATGTGGCAGCAGGTTCAAATAGAGAAGAAATTTACACAGATAATTCAAATCATAGGCTGGTAAGCTGGATTTGACTGTTAAGTACATCAGGAAAGCCCCTTTTAGGAAACAAAAGCCAGCTGGAGCCTAATTCAGCTCTACTTAAAATGCAAAAGCGGTAGACTGCACATGATAATTCAACTGATCTATAAGCAGATGTCACACAGATGTTTAAGTGAAGAATATTTTTGAAGAAACAATTACTTGTGTAATAGAACTTGAAACATTTTTATTCAATACTGTATGAGTCATTTATGATGAGAAACAGTTATTATCACAGAAAACAATGGACAAGTCTAGTTTACTTGACTGGTCTTTCAACTACTTAGTTATCCGGACCAAATATGCAATAAGGAACAGCTATCTATTTGATAAATCAAACTCTGTCGAGAAAATCTTGCTACTGGAAACAGCAGCTTTGAGGCCCATGACTGTGAAGTAATATAGTTAATTCATTCCATCCTGCCTGATCCAGACGTTTTCTGAAGGTCAATCAGTAGCTTCTGTCTGAGTGAAGGAAGGCTATCCTTCTGCAGACATCAGAATAGGTTTTTCAAACATGAATACTCCAATTTTCTGTATAAAGTGGAAGTTTCTGATCATAAATTCAGTTGGAAAACCATTACACTGGGTGTTTGCATTTTTAGAAAATCATCTTCATTTTCAAATTGGAACTTTAATTCTCGTAAGAAACAGTTGCCAGTTTGTGAGACAGTGCATGTCATTGAATAATTATGCACCGAAAAGTTTATGTTTGAAACTTTCTGTCATTTCCACTTACTTCATAATACTCCCGTTATCCCTTGGCACAAACTTAACACTTTTTTGTTCATTGTTGTCTTTTTTTGCTGTTACATCTCAGATACTCAATACAATACTCAATATTTTTCCTTGCCATTATACAATATCTCTCTTCAGTCCTTAGTAAGTAATGAGTCAAATCAGAGCTAAGGTGAAACAGATAACATTGATTCAGGTTGTCCTCATAGGATTGAGACTGTGCTAGAGGGCACATATACACTTGATAGCCCTGTATCTCTCAGTTGCTACACACTTCAAAACACTGCAACTAAAGTTTAGCAACTCCACAGAGAGCTAGCCAATAGTGCAACATCAAACAGCAGTTTGCCACCATTGTTGTTTCTGCCCACTGCATATTCCTACGACTACATTGTTGGATCTCCAACCTCATATATCCCAAAACCCATTTTTTACCTCCTTTCCACGTGCTACAAATAGAATTGTCCAAGTCAGCAGTACAAAGGAACCACCCTCTCTCAAATCCAGACCCATTATTCCGTTCACTCTGACACTTTCTTCTCCTATTTCTGGTTATCTTCAAACTAAACACAGGAAATTCCAAACCTGCCCTTTAATGAATGAAGCTACATAGGAACAGGTATAGAGACATGGGCCACTTAACCCATCAAGCCTGCTTCACCATTCAATCAGATTATGGCTGATCATTTGTGCTCCTCTGATGCTGCTTGGCCTGCTGTGTTCATCCAGCTTCACACTTTGTTGTCTACCTCAATGTCGTTTGCCTATGCTATTTTCATAGCTCTTAATGTCATGTCTTCAAAAAAAATGTTGATTTTAGTGTGAGGAATGCTCAATAACTGAATGTCCCCACGCTTTTGCAGCAGCAAATTCCAAAAATTCACCACCTATAAGAGAAAATATCCCTCCTTATCTCAGTCCTGAATGGACTACTTTTTATTCTGAAGTTATCCTAGATTCACTAACCATGGGAAACATCCTATCTACATTCATCCCGTTACACCCTGTCAGAACTTTATAAGTTCGAGGAGGTCATCTCTCATTCTTCAAAATTCTGGAGTATGTGGGCCAGCTTCCTCAAACTCTCCTCATAAGACAATCCCACTGTCCTTAGTTTTAGATCACCTGCAAATTTAAAAATATTGCAACTGATCCCATATCCAATTATTTGTATATTATGAACAGCTGTTGCCCAAGCACAAATCCTTGTGGTATCACAATGGCAACAGCCTGTCATTTCTGACGATGACCTATTTATTTACCTGTTTTTATCTGTTAATCAATTCTCAATCCACACTGGTACATTACTCAAATCCCATGAACTCTAATTTTGTTTACTAACCTCCTGTGAGGGTCTTTATCAAAAGCCTTTTGAAAATCCCTATTCATCACATCCCCTCAGTTATTATTGTCAGTAAAGGTCACACTGTCAGGAAATTATGCCTGACTGAGATGTAAGCAGAGTGAGTAGTGAATTTGGACTGAGAGAGATAATGGGAACTGCAGATGCTGGAGAATCTGAGATAACAAAGTGTGGAGCTGCATGAACACAGCAGGCCAAGCAGCATCTTAGGAGCACAAAAGCTGATGTTTCGGGCCTAGACCCTTCATCAGAAAAGTGGGATGGGGAGAGGGTTCTGAAATAAACAGGGAGAGAGGAGGAGGCGGATGGAGGAGGAGATAAGTGGAGAGGGGACAGACAAGTTAAAGGGGCAGGGATGGAGCCTGTAGAGGTGAGAATAGGTGGGGTGGTAGGGAGGGGTTAGGTCAGTCCAGGGAGGATGGACAGGTCAAGGGGGCAGGATGAGGTTAGGAGGTAGGAAATGGAGGTGCGGCTGGAGGTGGGAGGAGGGGATAGGTGATAGGAAGAACAGGTTAGGGAGGCAGGGATGAACTGGGCTGGTTTTGGGATGCAGTGGGGGGAGGGGAGATTTTGAAGCTTGTGAAATCCACATTGATACCTTTGGGCTGCAGGGTTCCTAAGCGGAATATGAGTCGCTGTTCCTGCAACCATGCATGGCATCGTTGTGGCACTGCAGGAGGCCCAGGATGGACATGTCGTCTAAGGAATGTGAGGGGGAGTTGAAATGGTTCGCGACTGGGAAGTGCAATTTGTTGCGAACCGAGCGTAGGTGTTTGGTGAAGCGGTCCCCAAGCCTCCGCCTGGTTTCCCCAATGTACAGGAGGCCACACCGGGTACAACGGATGCAGTATACCACATTGGCAGACGTACAGGTGAACATCTGTTTGATGTGGAAAGTCATCTTGGGGCCTGGGATGGGGGGGAGGGAGGAGGTGTGGAGGAAAGTGTAGCACTTCCTGCGGTTGCAGGGGAAAGTGCTGGGTGTGGTGGGGTTGAAGGGGAGTGTGGAGTGGACAAGAGAGTGCCGGAGAGAGTGGTCTCTCCAGAAGGCAGACAAGGGTGGGGATGGAAAAATGTCTTTGGTGGTGGGGTCGGATTGTAGATGGCGGAAGTGTCGGAGGATGATGCATTGTATCTGGAGGTTGGTGGGGTGGTATGTGAGGACGAGGGGGATTGTCTTTTGGCGGTTACTGCGGGGACACGGTGTGAGGAATGAGTTGCGGGAAATGCGGGAGACATGGTTGAAGGCATTCTCGACCATTGTCAGGGGAGAAGTTGCGGTCCTTGAAGAATGTGGACATCTGGGATGTGTGGGAGTGGAATGCCTCATCCTGGGAGCAGAAGCGGCGGAGGCAGAGGAATTGGGAATAGGGGATGGAATTTTTGCAGAAAGGTGGGCGGGAGGAGGTGTATTCTAGGTAGCTATGGGAGTCAGTGGGTTTGAAATGGATATCGGTTTCTAGGTGGTTGCCTGAGATGGAGACAGAGGGGCCCAGGAAGGTGAGGGATGTGTTGGAGATGGCCCAGGTGAACTTGAGGTTGGGGTGGAAGGTGTTGGTGAAGTGGATGAACTGTTCGAGCTCCTCTTGGGAACATGAGGCGACGTCGATACAGTCATCAATGTAAGGGAGGAAGAGGTGGGGTTTGGGGCCTGTGTAGGTACGGAAGAGGTACTGTTCCACGTAACCTACAAAGAGGCAGGCATAGCTTGGGCCCATGCGGGTACCCATGGCCACCCTCTTTGTCTGTAGGAAGTGGGAGGAATCGAAAGAAAAGTTGTTGAGGGTGAGGACGAGTTTGGCTAGGTAGATGAGGGTATCGGTGAAGGGGGACTGGTCGGGCCTGCGGGACAAGAAGATGCGGAGGGCCTTAGGCCATCTGCATGGGGAATGCAGGTGTATAGGGACTGGACATCCATGGTGAAAATGAGGTGTTGGGGACAGGGGAAGTTGGAGGGCGTGGGCGAGTTTTTTGGTAAATCTTTTTGTTCATTTCTAAATAGAGATTATGAGTCAGGCTCTGACATAGAACTGACAACGTTCAATTAAGTTAAGTTACGTTGTAAAACAGGGAACAATCTGGTAGTGATAGTTATCGGTCATAGAGTCATACAGCATGGAAACACATCCTTCTGTCCAACTAGTCCATGCTGAACGTGTTCCCAAAGGAAACTAGGCTAGTGTTTGGCCCATATACCTCCAAACCTTTCCCATGTGTCCTTATTCAAATGTCTTTGAAATGTCCTAACTGTACCTGCATCCACCACTTTCTCTGGCGGTTCATTCTACACAAGAACCACTGTCTATGAAAAAAAAGGCACCCGTCATGTCCTTTTTAGAAATTTTACCCTAAAACTATGCCCCCTGGTTTTGAATTTCCTTATCCTAGGGGAAAGACCCTTGCTAATCACCTTATCAATGCCCCTCATTCTTATATAAACCTCTATAACATCACCCCTCAATCTCCAAAGCTCCAGTGGAAAAAGGCCCCAGCCTATTTTTATCCAGCATCCATTCCTGGCATCATATGAGACAATCAGCCAATTTAATAATATCGTTCCTGAACCCCAATGCCTCAGAAATCTGATGCTGTTCTTCTCACACCAGTTCTTCAATGGCATGTTCAGTCCTTCAATTATTTTGATGCTATGCAGGCTAGCACATGGAACAGGTTGTAATTCTGAGATAATGGCTTTTGAGGTCTTGTTTTGGTACCAATGTGCATCACCGGCAGCTCAACCTCCCTATAGGAATTGTGAATGAATGTACGAATGTTTGTATTCAAAAAGGAATATACTTCAATTTTGCATACTTGTAATTATAATCCTTTTTCCCTGCATGTTAAGGGATAGATTTTCTTTAATAGTTAGGGCTTTTTTTTGCAGCCATTCTAAATCATTCTTCTGGAGGCATGTATACTTCTCTCAAAACGCCTGTTTATTCCTTCACAGATGAATGCCCCATCATTCAGCTGTTCCAATCTTTCTCCCCCTCTCCTGTACTACTGAGAAACCCTTGGCACTGCAGGTGTCACTTCTCTGTGAAGAACTATCTCTTTCACCAGTTTTCAAACCAGAAAACAGATTAGTGAGTGAAATCATTTCAGGTCACCCCCTTACTACCTGCCTGGTTCTAAGAAGACTTGGCAGTCCCTTGTTCCCTATCTGTTAGCACACCCCTGCCTTTAGTTTTAGATATGGGTTGATCAGTTAAGGTAATACAGTATCTATGTTATGACGCCCAATTACACACTCATACAAGAATCATAGAATCCCTACAGTGTGGAAACAGGCCTTTTGGTCCAACAAGTCCGACAAGTCCTCACAGAACCTCAGGCCATCCCACCCAGACCCATTCACCTGTAACCTACCTAATCTACACATCCCTGAACACTATGGGCAATTTATGGACTGTGGAAGGAAGCTGGAACATCTGGAAGAATCCCATGAGGCACTGGGACAATGTGCAAACTCCACACAGACAGTCACCCGAGGTTGCTAGTACTGTGAGGCAGCGGCGCTAACCACTGAGACACGTGCTGCCCTGAAGATTCAGGATGTTTAACAGTCACAAAAGAAAGATTGTTGAAACTGTGTGCAGAGCAAAGGATTTAATTGAATCTGATAGCATGGCAGTAATCTGTAAACCAGCAAAATTCACAATATTCCAAATCACTGTTGATAATAGGCCAGTCAATCTGGCCATTAAAGAAAGTGAAAGGGTCGACCCGTGAATAATACTGGAATTCCTTGTGTTCTGCTGCACGCAGTTCTGAGAGTCATTGCCCTGATAATTACTTTACCTGGACAGGCAGTGAGAGGTTTATCAATACTTAATTATGGCAGGTTGCAAAGCTTAAGCTTGTTAAACTCTCGTAGAACTAGACTCACACTTGAAATTTAAGCCTTGTCTGTTACCAGGTTCTACTTCTTTACATGGGAACATAAGAAATCCAAACAGAAGTAGACATTTTGGTCCTTCAAGACTGCTCCACCATTCAATAACATTATGGCTGTATGCTTTCTTCAATTTCACCTTCCCACATTTACCCATAACCTTCGGTTTATGTAGTATCCAGAAATCTATTAATCTCTTCTGCGGACATTCTCAATGAAAGACCATCCAGTCCTCCAGGGTATGGAATCTCAGGAACTTACAACACAATGAGTGGAAAAACAAAATTCTCTTCATCTCATTCCAAATCACCAATCCCTCATTTTGAGACTGTAACATCTAGTTCTAGGCATCCATCCAGGAGAAAACATCCTTCCAGCATTCTTCACTGTTAAATATTAAACAGAGATCATCTCTTATTCTTCCAAACATGAAGGAATATAAACCTTAATAAAAACTGGAAGAGCTATAGATGCTTCACAAAGATGCTGCCAGACCTGCGGAGCTTTTCCAGCAACTTCTTTGAATATAAACCTGGTCTACTCGATTTCTTCCTAAACAAGCCCTTTATTCTAGGAATCAGTCTGGTTGGCACACATATGCTACCTTAGGTGGGGAGACAGAAACCCAATGGCCAGCGGTCAGGAACAGAAGCATACGAATACAAGTCAGGCAGGTACAGGGATCCTGAATTTAGCATTAGAGGAACCTCGATTCTTGACCTTGTCCAACAGGTATGAGGTTCCTGCCTTGTGCCATGGTACAGCAGGCCTTTCAAGCTGGGGGAGCAAAAAGAAAATTGATGGTGGGTAGGGGATTCTATAATTAGATAGGATGCTTTGTAGACAGGAATAAGAGTCCTGGATGTTGTGGTGTCTGCCTGATGCCTAGATAAGGGACATTGAAAGGAAACTGGAGAGCAAGGGGAAGAATCCATTTGTTTTGAGACTAGCAACATAGGTGAGAGATCCTGTTTAGGGAATATCAAGAATGAGGAATAAAATTAACAACAGAACCTAAAGGGTTATAACAAATTATTATTACCACTCACGTGTAAATTAGCACAGAAACAAGAAAATTAGGGAAGTAAATGCATGGCTAAATGAGTGGTGTATGAAAGAGCAGTTCCATTACATGCGGCAATGGCATCAGTATTGGGACACAAAAGAACTGTACTGTTGGGATGGGCTTCACCTGAAGCAATTTGGGACCAATGTCCTAGCAGAAAGCCAAGTAGTATGGTAACAAGACTTTAAAACAGTAAATAGAAGGGAGGGCTCGGGGTAAGTCAATATAGTTTCAAATTCAAGTAACATGACAGAGATTAAAGAAACAATCATGTATCCTACTTCGGGTATGGCAGGTAATAGCAAAGCAATAAGAAGTGTGTTGATTAAACCAGAAGACAGGTAATAAACAGATGAATAAAGCATAGTGTTGAAGGACATATTACAGTGTATGGCACAAATAACAATGTACAGAGTGTAAGGAACAAAGTAAATGAGCTTCAGGTACAAATTCAATTTGGAGATTATTACATAGTAATCATTACTGAGACCTAGCTGCATGATGATCAGGATTGGGAACTCAGTACCAGATTGTAAGGTTTAGAGGACAGACAGAGGAAATGGCAGAAGGTGTGGAGTAGCATTACTGATTGGAGACAAAATCTGTTGAACAGTGAGGAATGATAGGATGAGGGGAAAGGAGAGCAATTGAAAATGAAAAGTATGAATCAGGTAGTAAAGTTTTAGAGATAATGGGAACTGCAGATGCTGGAGAATCCAAGATAATAAAATGTGAGGCTGGATGAACACAGCAGGCCAAGCAGCATCTCAGGAGCACAAAAGCTGACGTTTTGGGCCTAGACCCTTCATCAGAGAGGGGGATGGGGTGAGGGTTCTGGAATAAATAGGGAAAGGGGGGGAGGCGGACCGAAGATGGAGAGAAAAGAAGATAGGTGGAGAGAGTACAGGTGGGGAGGTAGGGAGGGGATAGGTCAGTCCAGGGAAGACGGACAGGTCAAGGAGGTGGGATGAGGTTAGTAGGTAGGAGATGGGGGTGCGGCTTGGGGTGGGAGGAAGGGATGGGCGAGAGGAAGAACAGGTTAGGGAGGCAGAGACAGGTTGGACTGGTTTTGGGATGCAGTGGGTGGAGGGGAAGAGCTGGGCTGGTTGTGTGGTGCAGTGGGGGGAGGGGACAAACTGGGCTGGTTTAGGGATGTGGTGGGGGAAGGGGAGATTATGAAGCTGGTGAAGTCCACATTGATACCATTGGGCTGCAGGGTTCCCAAGCAGAATATGAGTTGCTGTTCCTGCAACCTTCGGGTGGCATCATTGTGGCACTGCAGAAGGCCCATGATGGACATGTCATCTAAAGAATGGGAGGAGGAGTGGAAATGGTTTGCGACTGGGAGGTGCAGTTGTTTGTAGCGAACTGAGCGGAGGTGTTCTGCAAAGCGGTCTCCAAGCCTCCGCTTGGTTTCCCCAATGTAGAGGGAGCCACACCGGGTACAGTGGATGCAGTATACCACATTGGCAGATGTGCAGGTGAACCTCTGCTTAATGTGGAAAGTCATCTTGGGGCCTGGGATAGGGGTGAGGGAGGAGGTGTGGGGGCAAGTGTAGCATTTCCTGCGGTTGCAGGGGAAGGTGCCGGGTGTGGTGGGGTGGGAGGGGAATTGGGTAAGGCTGACATTAACGAGGTGAGACAGAGATTAGGAAAAAGGGTACTAAAGGGTAAAACAACTGAAGAGCAGTGGAGGATGCTTAAGACGCTGAACTCCACATTAAGTCCAGAAGGTTGTAAAGTGCCTAATATGAAGATGAGATCTCAAATGATCTTGTGTTCAAATTGTCTATGATACCTCCAAATAAGCAACACTTTCTCAGTTCAATTCTGTTAGAAAAGAGCTGATTAGGTGACAGATTTGTGCAAGTAAGTAGGATCCCTGGACTTCTGGTTGTCCAAAAGAGGGCGTGATAAAAACACAACAATGAAACCCATTGTGCCTTGGCTCATCTGTTGGGGAGGGTAGTGGGACTTGTACTTTTAATTATGGGCATCACACTGAGAATACTAACTGCCAATTGCTGATTCATTGAGTGCAAACTGTAGGCCATAAATTCCTGTTAGTGAGAAGTTGAAGGGTAATCAATAATTTCTAAACCTTGAGGGGTTGAAGTGGCTTTAAGTATTTGCAAGGTTTCACACAATGTCAAAGGAAGCGTTTACAGGTCAATAAAAATCAATTCCAATAAAGCTGGCGAATTGCAAAGAGGAAAAAAATCTTTGATATTCTACGGCCTCACATTGGGCCCATGGTCTTGATTGTTATCTTTCCTCAGAGCATCAAGAAAATATATTGTGAGCTGATCATTCTTCCATGTTTAGTAAATGAAGGAAGCGAATATGTGGCGGACAAGATAATAGGGTCTTCAATATGTCTTTCCTTTACTTGAAGTGTTAATAAATCAAGGTGGGGGGCATCATTTTAAAGTGAAAGTCAAGAGATATAGAGGGGATTTGAAAACTTTTTCATCCAGAGGGTTCTGTCCGTTATGAAGCTGGACATGGGCCATGCCTACCTACAATTGCAACTGGATAAGGAGTCCCAGAAGTACACTACAATTAATAACCATCAGTGTTTATACCATTACACAAATCTGCTATTAGGGTATCATCAGCCTGCATTCTTTTCCAGCCGAACATGGAGAACATTTTACAAGGGCTACCACAGGTTGCCATTTATCTGAATGATGTACTGATAAGAGGGAGCATCAATCTAGGGCACCTGGAGTATTTGGACAAGGTACTTAAACTTTGAGGGTAGTTGAGGTGGGAAAATCTCAATCTCTAAAAAGTACTTGATGAACACATGAAGTGCCATAACATTCAAGGCTGTTGGCCCTGTGCAGGAAGATGGGATGAGTGTGGGCAGCAGTATATTTTCGATGGTAAAGACTCATTGGAACATAGGATTCTGTGATTTGTTTTTCTTTGCAATCTGATGTCAGGGATGTCATAGGAAAATCCATTCTTCACCAGTAAATTTCCTTCAGAAGACTGTGCTTTGATTACAATGAAGTGGATTTCTAGATGAAATAACTGCACAGAGGGTGGTTTTCCACCATGCAGTCACTTTATTTACTAGTGCACAGTACACTGGCTGTGGTCAGCCAGCTCGGAGACAGTTCTCAACTGGAAGAGATTGTCATCTCCAGGTTACACTGGCCAGGTCAGGTTAACAACCCCAATCAAGAATAAGGTAGTTGAAGTCCAGCCTACTTCCAATTACTACATCCCTCCCCCAACCCCAAATCTGGGGCTGGAGGTCCAGTCTTTTGCTTGTAGCTATTTTTGTGACGCTTTCACCCCAAATCTGGTTCCTCTGCTTCGGACTCAGACACAGGCACATGTCCCAGACCATGGCCATCACTTGCGTCAGAATGTCTCTGAGGATTCTCCTCCTCCTCTTTTGGTGGTAACAGTATTAAGGCTACATCCATTTCAGATTCAGGTTTCCTCAACACTAGGCAGAGGGGGAAGCACCTGTGGTTCGTGCCAGGCCTTCTGGTTGCTCTGACGGTTTAAGTATGTTTTGCTCCTGCCCAGTTTGTGAGGCAAATCGCTTTCAGTGATTCACCTGTTTGTTCTAAACTGGTATCACCAATCCAAACTTGAATATCTCACACTATACAGGGTCATTTCCATGATTCTGGCACCGAACTTCATCTCCTGAATTAAACTGTCTCCCTCTCACTTAGAGGAGGCCTGTGGCCGACATTGGTGCTCCTGCTGTTGTTTCATTCTCCTTCCCAGGTCTGGAAATATCAGGTTTAACCTGGTACAGAGTATTCTCCCTATCAGCAACTCGGCTGGAGCTATCCCTGTTGTTGCGAGTGTGAGGTCCTATTACTGAACAGGAACTGAGGCAGTTTGGTCTCAATTGATGTTGTAGGCTGCTTCTTTAAGCCTGCCTTCAATGTTAGAAACGCTCTTTCCGCTTGGCCATTGGATGGCAGACGGTAAAGAGATGTCATTATGTGCCAAATGCTGTTGGACTCTAGGAAATATTCAAATTCCCTCCTGGAAAATGACATCCCATTGTCTGTGACCAAAACTTCTTGGAGTCTACGTTTCACGAATGATGCTTACAGTTTCTCAATCGTCAACCCTGAGTTTGCTGACTGAACTAACTGCACATCGAACCACTTTGAATGGGAGTCTACAATAACCAGGAACATTAAGCCCATGAAAAGACTGGCATGGTAAACATGCTACAGAGTTCAGGGTTTACTCAGTCATTACTGCTAATGTGGGGGGTGCTGCTGGTGGAAAAACATGTCCCTGTTGGCACTCTAGCATGACCCCACCAATGCAGCTATTTTGGCAATCTTGGCCATCAGACATAGCTTCTTGCCAGCAATTCATCTTGAAAACCCTGGATGACGCAGGAGGAGATTGGCCAGTATCTGGCGGCGACCTTTACTTGAGACAATCACCCTTGGTCCCCACACTAATATGTCATTCTCCATCGATCTGGTCTCACTGGGTCCAAAAAAATGTTTCAATCATGGGCATAATGGCCCTTCTGTTTGTCCCACTATCACCAGCTGTTTCAGTTTCACTAGGATCAGATCCTCTGGTGTCCAATGTCTGATGTTGATTGTGGTGACTGGAAGGGTGTCCAGAAAGTTTAATACCAAAATGGACTGTTCCAGAGGAGGCACCAGTGAAGTATCTGCCAGTGGGAGGTGGCTCAAGGCATCTGCGTTAGCCACTAGGCTTTGTGGAAGGCGTTCTAATTTGTACTTGTATGTGCTGGGAATAAGGGCCCAACATTGAATTCTATAGGATACTGAGCAGCACCACCTTGTCCTCCTTCAATAGCCCAAGCAAAGGTTTGTGATCTATTACGACAAATTCCTGGCAGTAAAAGCTCCTGGTGGAACTTGCTCACACCAGAGATGACTACCAAACCTTCCTTCTCTATCTGGGCATATTTGTGTTTGGCATCAGCCAAAGTCCAGGAAGCATATGCTGTCAGGTGTCCCGTTCCATTGGGCCACCAGTGAGTCGATAGCATATGGGGAAATATCAAATGTCCGATTCTTAGGGCAACAGCTTTCAGAACAACTATTCACCTTCCAGCTCTTGGTAAGGCGTGAAAGACCCAGCAACACACAAAACACAGTACTTTCAAAACAATCCAAATGTAAAAGCCTGATTTCACGAATGAAGGCCCAAGTCCACACCTGAAGGCAGCAGGTGCACACACAGATACTCAGTCTGCCCTTGAGACCTGGTCGACTTGCAGAAACACAGAAGACTCCCAGAGGCCAGGCCTACACTGGAGGATACATCCATCCACAGAGGTCCGGTCCATTCACAGAGGCATAGCGCTCACAGAAACAATGCCCACTTGCATAGGCACAGCTGTTTCATGGAGACGCAGTCCAGACACAAAAAAGTGAAAACACATGCAAAGATGAAGTGCAAATAGTTAAAACCGAGTTTCAAGGAGCAAGCTTTGCTAACAAGTCATCTTTGCTTCAGTTCAGCAAACAACAATACACTGGCTGTAACTAGCCAGTTTTGAAAAAAAAAGCACGTTCCCCACTGAGAATTAAAATCCAGCGGTAACACTGACGATGATCCAACCAGTCTGGAAATCAATTCTCACAAGGGGGGAGGGGGGGGGGCAAGAGGAGAGTGGGGAGAGGGAAGGAGGAGGAGAGTGGGGAGGGGGGGGGAAGGAGGGGGGGGGAGAGGGGGGGAAGGAGGAGAGTGGGGGGGGAGAGGGGGGGGGAAGGAGGAGAGTGGGGGGGGAGAGGGGGGGGGAAGGAGGAGAGTGGGGGGGGAGAGGGGGGAAGGAGGAGAGTGGGGAGGGGGGGGAAGGAGGAGAGTGGGGTGGGGAGGGGAAGGGGGAAGGAGGAGAGTGGGGTGGGGAGGGGAAGGGGGAAGGAGGAGAGTGGGGTGGGGAGGGGAAGGGGGAAGGAGGAGAGTGGGGGGGGGGGAAGGAGGAGAGTGGGGGGGGGGAGGGGAAGGGGGAAGGAGGAGAGTGGGGGGGGGGAAGGAGGAGAGTGGGGGGGGGAAAGGAGGAGAGTGGGGGGGGGAAAGGAGGAGAGTGGGGGGGGGAAAGGAGGAGAGTGGGGGGGGGAAAGGAGGAGAGTGGGGGGGGGAAAGGAGGAGAGTGGGGGGGGGAAAGGAGGAGAGTGGGGGGGGGAGGGGAAGGGGGAAGGAGGAGAGTGGGGGGGGGGAAAGGAGGAGAGTGGGGGGGGGGAAAGGAGGAGAGTGGGGGGGGGGGAAAGGAGGAGAGTGGGGGGGGGGAAAGGAGGAGAGTGGGGGGGGGGGAAAGGAGGAGAGTGGGGGGGGGAAAGGAGGAGAGTGGGGGGGGGAAAGGAGGAGAGTGGGGGGGGGAAAGGAGGAGAGTGGGGGGGGGGAGGGGAAGGGGGAAGGAGGAGAGTGGGGGGGGGGAAGGAGGAGAGTGGGGTGGGGAGGGGAAGGAGGAGAGTGGGGTGGGGAGGGGAAGGAGGAGAGTGGGGTGGGGAGGGGAAGGAGGAGAGTGGGGTGGGGAGGGGAAGGAGGAGAGTGGGGTGGGGAGGGGAAGGAGGAGAGTGGGGTGGGGAGGGGAAGGAGGAGAGTGGGGTGGGGAGGGGAAGGGGGAAGGAGGAGAGTGGGGTGGGGAGGGAAGGAGGAGAGTGGGGGGGGGGAAAGGAGGAGAGTGGGGGGGGGAAAGGAGGAGAGTGGGGGGGGGGAAAGGAGGAGAGTGGGGGGGGGAAAGGAGGAGAGTGGGGGGGGGAAAGGAGGAGAGTGGGGGGGGGAAAGGAGGAGAGTGGGGGGGGGAAAGGAGGAGAGTGGGGGGGGGAAAGGAGGAGAGTGGGGGGGGGAAGGAGGAGAGTGGGGGGGGGGGGAAGGAGGAGAGTGGGGGGGGGGGAAGGAGGAGAGTGGGGGGGGGGGAAGGAGGAGAGTGGGGGGGGGGGAAGGAGGAGAGTGGGGGGGGGGGGAAGGAGGAGAGTGGGGGGGGGGGGGAAGGAGGAGAGTGGGGGGGGGGAAGGAGGAGAGTGGGGGGGGGGGGAAGGAGGAGAGTGGGGGGGGGGAAGGAGGAGAGTGGGGGGGGGGGAAGGAGGAGAGTGGGGGGGAGGAGGAGGAGAGTGGGGGGGGAGGAGGAGGAGAGTGGGGGGGGAGGAGGAGGAGAGTGGGGGGGGAGGAGGAGGAGAGTGGGGGGGGAGGAGGAGGAGAGTGGGGGGGGAGGAGGAGGAGAGTGGGGGGGGAGGAGGAGGAGAGTGGGGGGGGAGGAGGAGGAGAGTGGGGGGGGAGGAGGAGGAGAGTGGGGGGGGAGGAGGAGGAGAGTGGGGGGGGAGAGGAGGAGGAGAGTGGGGGGGGAGAGGAGGAGGAGAGTGGGGGGGGAGAGGAGGAGGAGAGTGGGGGGGGAGAGGAGGAGGAGAGTGGGGGGGGAGAGGAGGAGGAGAGTGGGGGGGGGAGAGGAGGAGGAGAGTGGGGGGGGGAGAGGAGGAGGAGAGTGGGGGGGGGAGAGGAGGAGGAGAGTGGGGGGGGAGGAGGAGGAGAGTGGGGGGGGAGGAGGAGGAGAGTGGGGGGGGGAGGAGGAGGAGAGTGGGGGGGGAGGAGGAGGAGAGTGGGGGGGGGAGGAGGAGGAGAGTGGGGGGGTGGGAGGAGGAGGAGAGTGGGGGGTGGGGAAGGAGGAGAGTGGGGGGTGGGGAAGGAGGAGAGTGGGGGGTGGGGAAGGAGGAGAGTGGGGGGTGGGGAAGGAGGAGAGTGGGGGGTGGGGAAGGAGGAGAGTGGGGGGTGGGGAAGGAGGAGAGTGGGGGGGGGGGAAGGAGGAGAGTGGGGGGGGGGAAGGAGGAGAGTGGGGGGGGGGGAAGGAGGAGAGTGGGGGGGGGGGAAGGAGGAGAGTGGGGGGGGAGAGGGGGGGGAAGGAGGAGAGTGGGGGGGGAAGAGGGGGGAAGGAGGAGAGTGGGGAGGGGGAGGGGGGGGGAAGGAGGAGAGTGGGGTGGGGAGGGGGAAGGGGGAAGGAGGAGAGTGGGGGGGGGAAGGAGGAGAGTGGGGTGGGGAGGGGAAGGGGGAAGGAGGAGAGTGGGGGGGGGGAAGGAGGAGAGTGGGGTGGGGAGGGGAAGGGGGAAGGAGGAGAGTGGGGGGGGGGAAAAGGAGGAGAGTGGGGGGGGAAGAGGGGGGGAAGGAGGAGAGTGGGGGAGGGGGAGGGGGGGGAAGGAGGAGAGTGGGGTGGGGAGGGGAAGGGGGAAGGTGGAGAGTGGGGGGGGGGAAGGAGGAGAGTGGGGGGGGGGGGAAGGAGGAGAGTGGGGGGGGGGAAGGGGGAAGGAGGAGAGTGGGGGGGGGGGGAAGGGGGAAGGAGGAGAGTGGGGGGGGGGGAAGGAGGAGAGTGGGGGGGGGGGGGAGGGGGGAGAGTGGGGGGGGGGGAAGGAGGAGAGTGGGGGGGGGGGAGGAGGAGAGTGGGGGGGGGGAAGGAGGAGAGTGGGGAGGGGGGGGGAAGGAGGAGAGTGGGGGGGGAAGAGGGGGGGAAGGAGGAGAGTGGGGGAGGGGGAGGGGGGGGGGAAGGAGGAGAGGGAAGGAGGAGAGTGGGGGGGGGGAAGGAGGAGAGTGGGGGGGGGGGAAGGAGGAGAGTGGGGGGGGGGAAGGAGGAGAGTGGGGGGGGGGGGAAGGAGGAGAGTGGGGGGGGGGGGAAGGAGGAGAGTGGGGGGGGGGGGAAGGAGGAGAGTGGGGGGGGGGAAGGAGGAGAGTGGGGGGGGGGGGAAGGAGGAGAGTGGGGGGGGGGGGGAAGGAGGAGAGTGGGGGGGGGGAGGAGGAGAGTGGGGGGGGGGAGGAGGAGAGTGGGGGGGGGAGGAGGAGAGTGGGGGGGGGGGAGGAGGAGAGTGGGGGGGGGGAGGAGGAGAGTGGGGGGGGGGGAGGAGGAGAGTGGGGGGGGGGGGGAGGAGGAGAGTGGGGGGGGGAGGAGGAGAGTGGGGGGGGGGAGGAGGAGAGTGGGGGGGGGGGAGGAGGAGGAGAGTGGGGGGGGGGAGGAGGAGGAGAGTGGGGGGGGGGAGGAGGAGGAGAGGGGGGGGGGGAGGAGGAGGAGAGTGGGGGGGGGAGGAGGAGGAGAGTGGGGGGGGGGAGGAGGAGGAGAGTGGGGGGGGGGAAGGAGGAGAGTGGGGGGGGGGGAAGGAGGAGAGTGGGGGGGGAGAGGGGGGAAGGAGGAGAGTGGGGAGGGGGGGGAAGGAGGAGAGTGGGGGGGGAAGAGGGGGGGAAGGAGGAGAGTGGGGAGGGGGAGGGGGGGGAAGGAGGAGAGTGGGGTGGGGAGGGGAAGGGGGAAGGTGGGGAGGGGAAGGGGGAAGGAGGAGAGTGGGGGGGGGAAGGAGGAGAGTGGGGGGGGAAGGAGGAGAGTGGGGGGGGGAAGGAGGAGAGTGGGGGGGGGGAAGGAGGAGAGTGGGGGGGGGGAAGGAGGAGAGTGGGGGGGGGGGAAGGGGGAAGGAGGAGAGTGGGGGGGGGGGGAAGGAGGAGAGTGGGGGGGGGGGAAGGAGGAGAGTGGGGGGGGGGGAAGGAGGAGAGTGGGGGGGGGGGGGGAAGGAGGAGAGTGGGGGGGGGGGGAAGGAGGAGAGTGGGGGGGGGGGAAGGAGGAGAGTGGGGGGGGGAAGGAGGAGAGTGGGGGGGGGAAGGAGGAGAGTGGGGGGGGGGGAAGGAGGAGAGTGGGGGGGAGAGAGGGGGGAAGGAGGAGAGTGGGGGTGAGAGGGGGAAGGAGGAGAGTGGGGGGGGGGGAAGGAGGAGAGTGGGGGGGGGGAAGGAGGAGAGTGGGGGGGGGGGAAGGAGGAGAGTGGGGGGGGGAGAGGGGGGAAGGAGGAGAGTGGGGGGGGGGGAAGGAGGAGAGTGGGGGGGGAGAGGGGGGAAGGAGGAGAGTGGGGGGGGGGGAAGGAGGAGAGTGGGGGGGGGGGAAGGAGGAGAGTGGGGGGGGGGGAAGGAGGAGAGTGGGAGGGGGGGAAGGAGGAGAGTGGGAGGGGGGGAAGGAGGAGAGTGGGAGGGGGGGAAGGAGGAGAGTGGGAGGGGGGGAAGGAGGAGAGTGGGGGGGGGGAGGAGGAGAGTGGGGGGGGGGAAGGAGGAGAGTGGGGGGGGGGGGGAGAGGTGGGGGAAGGAGGAGAGTGGGGGGGGGAAGGAGGAGAGTGGGAGGGGGAAGGAGGAGAGTGGGAGGGGGAAGGAGGAGAGTGGGAGGGGGGGAAGGAGGAGAGTGGGAGGGGGGGAAGGAGGAGAGTGGGAGGGGGAAGGAGGAGGAGTGGGGGGGGGGAAGGAGAGTGGGGGGGGGGGGGAAGGAGAGTGGGGGGGGGAAGGAGGAGAGTGGGGGGGGGAAGGAGGAGAGTGGGGGGGGAAGGAGGAGAGTGGGGGGGGGGGGAAGGAGGAGAGTGGGGGGGGGGGGGAAGGAGGAGAGTGGGGGGGGGGGAAGGAGGAGAGTGGGAGGGGGGGAGAGGTGGGGGAAGGAGGAGAGTGGGGGGGGGGAAGGAGGAGAGTGGGGGGGGGGAAGGAGGAGAGTGGGGGGGGGGAAGGAGGAGAGTGGGGGGGGGGGGAGAGGTAGGGGAAGGAGGAGAGTGGGGGGGGGGGGAAGGAGGAGAGTGGGGGGGGGGGAAGGAGGAGAGTGGGAGGGGGGGAGAGGTGGGGGAAGGAGGAGAGTGGGGGGGGGGGAAGGAGGAGAGTGGGGGGGGGGAAGGAGGAGGTGGGGGGGGGGGAAGGAGGAGAGTGGGGGGGGGGGTGAGGTAGGGGAAGGAGGAGAGTGGGGGGGGGAAGGAGGAGAGTGGGAGGGGGGGAAGGAGGAGAGTGGGAGGGGGGGAAGGAGGAGAGTGGGAGGGGGGGAAGGAGGAGAGTGGGAGGGGGGGAAGGAGGAGAGTGGGAGGGGGGGAAGGAGGAGAGTGGGAGGGGGGGGAAGGAGGAGAGTGGGAGGGGGGAAGGAGGAGAGTGGGAGGGGGGGAAGGAGGAGAGTGGGAGGGGGGAAGGAGGAGAGTGGGAGGGGGGAAGGAGGAGAGTGGGGGGGGGGGAAGGAGGAGAGTGGGGGGGGGGGGGAAGGAGGAGAGTGGGGGGGAAGGAGGAGAGTGGGGGGGGGGGGAAGGAGGAGAGTGGGGGGGGGGGGAAGGAGGAGAGTGGGGGGGGGGGAAGGAGGAGAGTGGGGGGGGGGGAAGGAGGAGAGTGGGAGGGGGGGGAAAGGAGGAGAGTGGGAGGGGGGGAAAGGAGGAGAGTGGGGGGGGGGAAAGGAGGAGAGTGGGAGGGGGGGAAGGAGGAGAGTGGGAGGGGGGGAGGGGGGGGTGGGAAGGAGGAGAGTGGGAGGGGGGGAGGGGGGGGGGGGAAGGAGGAGAGTGGGGGGGGGGGAAGGAGGAGAGTGGGAGGGGGGGAGAGGTGGGGGAAGGAGGGAGAGTGGGGGGGGGGAGGAAGAGAGTGGAGGGGGAAGGAGGAGAGTGGGAGGGGGAAGGAGGAGAGTGGGAGGGGGGGGGAGAGGTGGGGGAAGGAGGAGAGTGGGGGGGGGAAGGGGAGAGTGGGGGGGGGGAAGGAGGAGAGTGGGGGGGGGAAGGAGGAGAGTGGGGGGGGGAAGGAGGAGAGTGGGGGGGGGGAAGGAGGAGAGTGGGGGGGGGGAAGGAGGAGAGTGGGGGGGGGGAAGGAGGAGAGTGGGGGGGGGGGGAAAGGAGGAGAGTGGGGGGGGGGGGGGAAAGGAGGAGAGTGGGGGGGGGAAGGAGGAGAGTGGGGGGGGGGGAAGGAGGAGAGTGGGGGGGGGGGAAGGAGGAGAGTGGGGGGGGGGGAAGGAGGAGAGTGGGGGGGGGGGAAGGAGGAGAGTGGGGGGGGGGGGAAGGAGGAGAGTGGGGGGGGGGGAAGGAGGAGAGTGGGGGGGGGGAAGGAGGAGAGTGGGGGGGGGGGAAGGAGGAGAGTGGGGGGGGGGGAAGGAGGAGAGTGGGGGGGGGGGGAAGGAGGAGAGTGGGGGGGGGGGAAGGAGGAGAGTGGGGGGGGGGGGAAGGAGGAGAGTGGGGGGGGGGAAGGAGGCGAGTGGGAGGGGGGGGAGGAGGCGAGTGGGAGGGGGGGGAGGAGGAGAGTGGGGGGGGGAGGGGAAGGGGGAAGGAGGAGAGTGGAGGGGGAAGGAGGAGAGTGGGGAGGGGGGTGGGAAGGAGGAGAGTGGGGTGGGGAGGGGAAGGGGGAAGGAGGAGAGTGGGGGGGGGAAGGAGGAGAGTGGGAGGGGGGGGGAAGGAGGAGAGTGGGAGGGGGGGAAGGAGGAGAGTGGGAGGGGGGGAAGGAGGAGAGTGGGAGGGGGGGGAAGGAGGAGAGTGGGAGGGGGGGGAAGGAGGAGAGTGGGGAGGGGGGGGAAGGAGGAGAGTGGGGAGGGGGGGGAAGGAGGAGAGTGGGGAGGGGGGGGGAAGAAGGAGAGTGGGGGGGGAAGAAGGAGAGTGGGGGGGAAGAAGGAGAGTGGGGGGGAAGAAGGAGAGTGGGGGGGGAGAGGGGGGTGGGAAGGAGGAGAGTGGGGTGGGGAGGGGAAGGGGGAAGGAGGAGAGTGGGGGGGGGGGAAGGAGGAGAGTGGGAGGGGGGAAGGAGGAGAGTGGGGAGGGGGGGGAAGGAGGAGAGTGGGGAGGGGGGGGAAGGAGGAGAGTGGGGAGGGAAGAAGGAGAGTGGGGGGGGAAGAAGGAGAGTGGGGAGGGGGAGGGGGGGGAAGGAGGAGAGTGGGGTGGGGAGGGAAGGGGGAAGGAGGATAGTGGGGGGGGGAAGGAGGAGAGTGGGGTGGGGAGGGGAAGGGGGAAGGAGGAGAGTGGGGAGGGGGGGGAAGGAGGAGAGTGGGGAGGGGGGGGAAGGAGGAGAGTGGGGAGGGAAGAAGGAGAGTGGGGGGGGAAGAAGGAGAGTGGGGAGGGGGAGGGGGGGGGGAAGGAGGAGAGTGGGGTGGGGAGGGGAAGGGGGAAGGAGGATAGTGGGGGGGGGGAAGGAGGAGAGTGGGGTGGGGAGGGGAAGGGGGAAGGAGGAGAGTGGGGAGGGGGGGGAAGGAGGAGAGTGGGGAGGGGGGGGGAAGGAGGAGAGTGGGGAGGGAAGAAGGAGAGTGGGGGGGGGAAGAAGGAGAGTGGGGGAGGGGGAGGGGGGGGGGAAGGAGGAGAGTGGGGTGGGGAGGGGAAGGGGGAAGGAGGATAGTGGGGGGGGGAAGGAGGAGAGTGGGGGGGGGAAGGAGGAGAGTGGGGGGGGGAAGGAGGAGAGTGGGGGGGGGGGGAAGGAGGAGAGTGGGGGGGGGGGAAGGAGGAGAGTGGGGGGGGGGGAGGAGGAGAGTGGGAGGGGGGGGAGGAGGCGAGTGGGAGGGGGGGGGAGGAGGAGAGTGGGGGGGGGAGGGGAAGGGGGAAGGAGGAGAGTGGGAGGGGGAAGGAGGAGAGTGGGGAGGGGGGTGGAAGGAGGAGAGTGGGGTGGGGAGGGGAAGGGGGAAGGAGGAGAGTGGGGGGGGGGAAGGAGGAGAGTGGGAGGGGGGGAAGGAGGAGAGTGGGAGGGGGGGAAGGAGGAGAGTGGGAGGGGGGGGAAGGAGGAGAGTGGGAGGGGGGGGGGAAGGAGGAGAGTGGGGAGGGGGGGGAAGGAGGAGAGTGGGGAGGGGGGGGAAGGAGGAGAGTGGGGAGGGGGGGGAAGAAGGAGAGTGGGGGGGGGAAGAAGGAGAGTGGGGGGGGGGAAGAAGGAGAGTGGGGGGGGGAGAGGGGGGTGGGAAGGAGGAGAGTGGGGTGGGGAGGGAAGGGGGAAGGAGGAGAGTGGGGGGGGGGGGAAGGAGGAGAGTGGGAGGGGGGGAAGGAGGAGAGTGGGGAGGGGGGGGAAGGAGGAGAGTGGGGAGGGGGGGGAAGGAGGAGAGTGGGGAGGGAGAAGGAGAGTGGGGGGGGAAGAAGGAGAGTGGGGAGGGGGAGGGGGGGGGGAAGGAGGAGAGTGGGGTGGGGAGGGGAAGGGGAAGGAGGATAGTGGGGGGGAAGGAGGAGAGTGGGGGGGGGAAGGAGGAGAGTGGGGGGGGGAAGGAGGAGAGTGGGGGGGGGAAGGAGGAGAGTGGGGGGGGGGGAAGGAGGAGAGTGGGGGGGGGGGAAGGGGAGGAGGAGAGTGGGGGGGGGGGAAGGAGGAGAGTGGGGGTGGGAGGGGAAGGAGGAGAGTGGGGGGGGGGGAAGGAGGAGAGTGGGGGGGGGGAAGGAGGAGAGTGGGGGGGGGGGGAAGGAGGAGAGTGGGGGGGGGGGAAGGAGGAGAGTGGGGGGGGGGGAAGGAGGAGAGTGGGGGGGGGGGAAGGAGGAGAGTGGGGGGGGGGAAGGAGGAGAGTGGGGGGGGGAAGGAGGAGAGAGTGGGGGGGGGGGGAAGGAGGAGAGTGGGGGGGGGGAAGGAGGAGAGTGGGGGGGGGGAAGGAGGAGAGTGGGGGGGGGAGGGGAAGGGGGAAGGAGGAGAGTGGGGGGGGGGGAAGGAGGAGAGTGGGGGGGGGGAAGGAGGAGAGTGGGGTGGGGGGGGAAGGGGGAAGGAGGAGAGTGGGGGGGGAAGGAGGAGAGTGGGGGGGGGGGAAGGAGGAGAGTGGGGGGGGGGAAGGAGGAGAGTGGGGGGGGGGAAGGAGGAGAGTGGGGGGGGGGGGAAGGAGGAGAGTGGGGGGGGGGGGAAGGAGGAGAGTGGGGGGGGGGAGGAGGAGAGTGGGGGGGGGGGGAAGGAGGAGGTGGGGGGGGGGGGAAGGAGGAGAGTGGGGGGGGGGGAAGGAGGAGAGTGGGGGGGGGGGGGAAGGAGGAGAGTGGGGGGGGAAGGAGGGAGTGGGGGGGGGGGAAGGAGGAGAGTGGGGGGGGGGGAAGGAGGAGAGTGGGGTGGGAGGGGAAGGGGGAAGGAGGAGAGTGGGAGGGGGGGAGGGGGAAGGAGGAGAGTGGGGGGGGGGGAAGGAGGAGAGTGGGGGGGGGAGAGGGGGGAAGGAGGAGAGTGGGGGGGGAGGGGGGGGAAGGAGGAGAGTGGGGTGGGGAGGGGAAGGGGAAGGAGGAGTGGGGGGGGGGGAAGGAGGAGAGTGGGGGGGGGAAGGAGGAGAGTGGGGGGGGGAGGAGGAGAGTGGGGGGGAAGGAGGAGAGTGGGGTGGGAAGGGGAAGGGGGAAGGAGGAGAGTGGGGTGGGGAGGGGAAGGGGGAAGGAGGAGAGTGGGGGGGGGGGAAGGAGGAGAGTGGGGGGGGGAAGGAGGAGAGTGGGGGGGGGGGAAGGAGGAGAGTGGGGGGGAGGGAAGGGGGAGAGTGGGGGGAGGGGAAGGGGAGAGTGGGGGGGAGGGGAAGGGAGGAGAGTGGGGGGGGGAGGGGAAGGGGGAAGGAGGAGAGTGGGGGGGGGGAAGGAGGAGGTGGGGGGGGGGAAGGAGGAGAGTGGGGGGGGGGGAAGGAGGAGAGTGGGGGGGGGGGAAGGAGGAGAGTGGGGGGGGGGAAGGAGGAGAGTGGGGGGGGGGGAAGGAGGAGAGTGGGGGGGGAGGGGGAAGGAGGAGAGTGGGGGGGGGGGAAGGAGGAGAGTGGGGGGGGGGGAAGGAGGAGAGTGGGGGGGGGGAAGGAGGGAGAGTGGGGGGGGGGAAGGAGGAGAGTGGGGGGGGGGGAAGGAGGAGAGTGGGGGGGGGGGGAAGGAGGAGAGTGGGGGGGGGGAAGGAGGAGAGTGGGGGGGGGGGAAGGAGGAGAGTGGGGGGGGGAAGGAGGAGAGTGGGGGGGGGGAAGGAGGAGAGTGGGGGGGGGGGGAAGGAGGAGAGTGGGGGGGGGGAAGGAGGAGAGGGGGGTGGGAAGGAGGAGAGTGGGGTGGGGAGGGGAAGGGGAAGGAGGAGAGTGGGGGGGGGGAAGGAGGAGAGTGGGGGGGGGGAAGGAGGAGAGTGGGGGGGGAGGGGGAAGGAGGGAGAGGGGAGGGGGGGGAAGGAGGAGAGTGGGGGGGAAGAGGGGGGAAGGAGGAGAGTGGGGGGGGGGGGGGAAGGAGGAGAGTGGGGTGGGGAGGGGAAGGGGGAAGGAGGAGAGTGGGGGGGGGGGAAGGAGGAGAGTGGGGGGGGGGAAGGAGGAGAGTGGGGGGGAAGGAGGAGAGTGGGGTGGGAAGGGGAAGGGGGAAGGAGGAGAGTGGGGGTGGGGAGGGGAAGGGGGAAGGAGGAGAGTGGGGGGGGGGAAGGAGGAGAGTGGGGGGGGGGAAGGAGGAGAGTGGGGGGGGAAGGAGGAGAGTGGGGGGGGGAAGGAGGAGAGTGGGGGGGGGAAGGGGGAAGGGGGAAGGAGGAGAGTGGGGGTGGGGAGGGGAAGGGGGAGGAGGAGAGTGGGGGGGGGGGGGAAGGAGGAGAGTGGGGGGGGGGGGAAGGAGGAGAGTGGGGGGGGGGGGAAGGAGGAGAGTGGGGGGGGGGGGGAAGGAGGAGAGTGGGGGGGGGGGAAGGAGGAGAGTGGGGGGGGAGGAGGAGAGTGGGGGGGGGGAAGGAGGAGTGGGGGGGGGGGGAAGGAGGAGAGTGGGGGGGGGGAAGGAGGAGAGTGGGGGGGGGGAAGGAGGAGAGTGGGGGGGGGAGGAGGAGTGGGGTGGAGGGGGAAGGGGAAGGAGGAGAGTGGGGTGGTGGGGGAGGGGAAGGGGGAAGGAGGAGAGTGGGGTGGGGAGGGGAAGGGGGAAGGAGGGAGGAGAGTGGGGGGTGGGGGAAGGAGGAGAGTGGGGGGGGGGGAAGGAGGAGAGTGGGGGGGGGAGGGGAGGGGGGAAGGAGGAGAGTGGGGTGGGGAGAGGGAAGGGGGAAGGAGGAGAGTGGGGGGGGGAGGGGAAGGGGGAAGGAGGAGAGTGGGGTGGGGAGGGGAAGGGGGAAGGAGGAGAGTGGGGTGGGGGAGGGGAAGGGGGAAGGAGGAGAGTGGGGGGGGGGGAAGGAGGAGAGTGGGGTGGGGAGGGGAAGGGGGATGGGAGAGTGGGGGGGGGGAAGGAGGAGAGTGGGGAGGGGGGGAAGGAGGAGAGGGGGAGGGGGGGGAGGGGGGAAGGAGGAGAGTGGGAGGGGGGGGAAGGAGGAGAGTTGGGGGGGGAAGAGGGGGGGAGGGGGAGAGTGGGGAGGGGGAGGGGGGAGGAGGAGAGTGGGGGGTGGGAGGGGAAGGGGGAAGGAGGAGAGTGGGGGGGGGAAGGAGGAGAGGGGGGGGGGGGAAGGAGGAGAGTGGGGGGGGGGGGGAAGGAGGAGAGTGGGGGGGGGGGGGAAGGAGGAGAGTGGGGGGGGGGGGAAGGAGGAGAGGGGGGGGGGGAAGGAGGAGAGTGGGGGGGGGGGGGAAGGAGGAGAGGGGGGGAGGGGTGGGGGGGGGGGAAGGAGGAGAGTGGGGGGGGGGGAGGGGGAAGGAGGA